>NC_072444.2:69820000-70120000 GCF_028878055.3 Symphalangus syndactylus
GTCTGATGCTGAGTTGCTTATCTGTTTCTTTCCAAATGCCCAGAACCTCACAAGTTAGTCGGCAAAATTAGACGGAAAATTTGGCCAGAATTCTAGAACATCCAATCCTGGTGCTTGCCAAAAATATCAAAAGAGTAGTCTTTCTTGTGGTACTTAGGATCTTCTGACTTCAGGTCCGGTGAAATACCAGGCACTTTCTTTTTCCTTTCTGGGTGGGAGAGTATGAAAGGGTATGAGAAAATGAAATACCTAAGGTAGGATCTGAGAAGAAAATATATCTCAGCATTTAAAATTTTTCATATTTTTAGATCCTTGATTGAAAGTAATGTAAGCTAATGAGTTTGAATGTTTTTCTTTTGAAGTAAAAAGAGCTGCATAGAAAAGAAAGTGGTGCCTATCTCTGTGCCAAGACCAAAGAGTAATTTTGTGTCCTGGCCATTCAAGTTGTGGGTTGCTTTTCCACAACTATGCCTCCACTGCTATTACTTAGTCTGCTCAGAGCTCTATGCTGACTGGTGCCCACATAATCTAATAATGAGCCAGATGCTCCTCCCATGTATGTACTCTTAGATGGTGACTTTGGAGGAGATTTAACTCTTTCATGATCCTAGGAGGCAATGGCATGGAAAAGACTGGACAGTTACCTAACATCCTGAAATTAATTCAGCTTGCAAACTACTCTATGTGCAAAAAGGAACTGAGTTAACAATAACAGAAAACCAAGAAAGAGTAGTGGCTCAGAAAGATTTCTTTTTTTAATGTTTTGGGGTACTGAAAATTATATTCAAATTATCAGGGATTTATTGGAGACCGTTAATTAAATAAAGACAACACAGTTTGTCAGAGATAAGATATCTCCATGTTGTGTGGAGTGATATGTATTCAGAGTTCAGTATCTAGTAGGAAATGTCACTTGGCTACATGATGGCCCCAGGAACAAGGTTTTGCCTTTCGATTTTGAAGAATCTAGAAGGTACCTAAAATGATACATAACTAGACAATTCCTCTTTAACCAGACATCTGTGGACACCTCAAGAATAATAAGTATTCCAGAAATATAGAGAATAAATATGCTTCAGGATTTTGCTCCAGATATGTCTTCTTAGGGTGTTAATGTTGGTTGAGCTGATTTAACCATCACTCTTTGTGGAATCCAACTCATAATTATAGAAGGGAGAGTAGAAAGCTTCACTGTGAAAGATGGCAGATCCTTAGTTTGATGATTTACCTGTTTGCTTGTTTAAAATAGATTTTTATAATTTTAACAAAATATATGGAAATATTAGTGAGTATCCCTAAAATATATAGAATAAAACAAAAATTTATTCCCATTAACTGTAGGTGACATTACTGATGTTTTTTGTTTTTTCTTTTTAAAAAACTGTACCTGTATGTTAATTAGTGCTTCATTTTCCTATAAAATTGCATAATCCTCTACATATAGTTTTGCTTTCTGCTCTTTTGCACTTCACGTTATACTTTGCATGGATTTCATGCTATTAAATATTCTTAAAAACATGTTTTTCAGAGGTTGCACATTATTCTTTTATATGATAAGCCATAATTTATTAAATCATTTTATATTTCGGGTAGTAATGATGACTACAAGTTTCTACTATTATAAATGATTATTCAGCAAACAACGTTGTACATAAACTTTTACATACATTTCTTAAAATTTATTTTAGAAGTTTTTTTTCCGATGTAATTCTCAGATCAAAATATATAGTCAATTTTAAGATTTGTGCTACATATTGACAAATTGCTGTCTAGAAACATTTGTTCATTGCAAGATTTTATAGCAAGTATTCGTGTGTGTGCATTTTAAGCCTTTTTTCTAGTCTGTTTTCTTTGTTTTTTTCTTGATGGGACTTTGATGTTTTATAAGGTTTGTATTTGTCTTCCAGTGGTTAGCTTTAAAATTATACCTCACTGTAAGACCCTTAGTCTCCTGTTCTTTTAGATTACATAGTGTGTACATATTATATACATTACTATGGATGCTCTGTTGTCCATTGATGCCTAAAAAGTGATCCTAAAACTTAGTGTCGTAGAACAACAATATTTTGTTATATCTCACAATGTAGGGAGTAAGAATTCAGGTAGGGCTCAGCTGGGCAGTTCTTCTGCTCCATATTTTGTTAACTGTTATCACTTGTTTGTATTCAGCTGCTAGCTTGGCTGGTCCGAAGGTATCAAAATAGTTTAACTTGTATGTTGGTGGCCTGGTGGAGATGGGCCAAGAAGTTAAGCTCAGCTGGGACCCTCTTCCTTCCCATGTGGTCTCAGGGCCTTTCCAGGTGGTATCTTCAACAGGGTATTCAGTCTTACCATATGGCAGCTCATGGCTCAAATAGGGGTATTACAAGGAGACTGGGTGAGCTCTGAGGGGCTTCTTATGACCTAGCCTCAGCCTCAGAAGTAGTTGAATTTACCTGCATTCGATTCAGTAAGCAAGCACTAGGGTCAACCCTGATTTAAGTGGAGAGGAATTATACTTGAAAGAGAAGGCTAGAAAATAATTTGTAGCTGTCTTTAATCTACACCTTCCATCTTCTGGCCATGAATTGTTTACTTTCTCTAGCATATAAAATACTTTCATCTCCTCCTAAGGTCTGCAAAAGTTTCATTCTCTTATGGCATCAGCTAGCAGTCCAGAATTTTGTCAACTAAATGAGGTCCATGTACTCTCTGCTCTCTTGCTTCCCCCTGCCACAATATGCAGGGGTGGGATAGAGATAGAGTCATTACATCAAGTAATCCAGTTGTATAAGGTTCACAGCAATTTCTGAAATCCAGCATGGTTTAGGGGCTTGTTGACTCCCTAAAAATGATTCTCCATGAGTCTTGGCTATACCCTCTGGGTTCCTGATTCTTCCCTTTGAGTTATCCTTTCTTTTCCGATAGAAATTGCCAATATTTACATCTACATATTAATAGCTTTCTCAACCAGCTCTGTGGCTGTAGAAGTTTTGAGGTTCAAAGCCCTCTTATTTTGTACAATTTCTGTCCATTTTAGTCTAACCCAATGTAATTACTTTAAAAAGTTTTTGATTTCTTTTTTCTTTTTTAATTTTTTTGAAACAGGGTGTTGCCATATTGCCCAGCCTGGTCTTGAACTTGTGGCCTCAAGCACTTCTCCCACCTCAGCTTCGTAAGTAGCCGGGATTACAGGCATGAGCTCCTGTTCCTGGCTCAGTTTTTGGTTTCTTAGTTATCAATTAATAATATACTCCATTAGAGAAAAGCCATGTCTACAAATCTCTTTGAGATTAACCCTTTATCTTAGGCTTCCTATGAGATTGCTGAGTGAAAACACCCTAAAAACTCTTAGAAACTTCACTGTCTACTGATGAACATTTTCTTAGTATGAACCCCTTCTGTAGCCCATGCTTCCCTCAGAACCTAATCCACCACGTTAGTGCTTTTACATTCATTCCCATGCTCGGTAGTGTCTTCATGGCCACTATCACCAAAGAATACATAGTTCCTATATAGAAGGTGTACTTTTTTTTTCTGGCACTTGCTAGGTTTTCCTACCACCAGCTATACCACCCAACACGCCACCCCATTTTTCGTAGTCTACTGCTGCTTCTGTTGCCTCTTTCCGCAGGGATTTCTGAAAGGCTTTGTCAGCCTCAGCTGCTTTAATCGACACTTACACAATTTGAAATTTATCTTGCTATTTCCCTGGAAATGGAGTTCACGAATTTTGTTGTTGCTATTTTCCTTACCTCATAGAGTCCAAGAGAGGAGAGAAGAATAAGATCTAACCTGCTACCATCTTACTATCAGAATTAAAATGAAATTATTTTAATATTCTTATATATTTTTTAAAATGATCCCTCTTAGGGGTGTGTGTCAGAATGATAAGGGGTAAAAAAGAACATTTTGAAACAGCCGATTTGATATTTCCTTAATTTGTATGAATACAATTTATTGAGGCCACTTGGGTATCACAATTTTTATTAACAAGTAATATGTCAAATGAGACACCCCATCGTTCATTTCAGTAATGAGTTCAGATGGGGGTGAGAGTTAGAGATAAGATGAGAAAGTATATTGCATATATTAATGAGTAAAGTGGGAAGGAGGAAAAGGATATTGGCTAAGAGGAGGAGAACAATGTCTAACAGCTAGTTTATAAGAAGTGACAAAATGAACTGAAGTCAAAGCGACTAAATGGAGAAGCCTGTCTGAATGGACTTCTCAATGAATATGACATTAATCTCGGAGGAAAAGTCCACAGTGTATTTACATTGAAAGAAGCATGCATGTATTATAGTATTATAAAATACAACATAAAAGTTAAATAAAGTTTTAAGTCGACATAGAAGATTCTATCTGGAATTCTCTTCAACCTGATCACATAGCTAGTTCTCATCATTCAATTCTCAGGTTAAATGTCACCTGTTGAGGAAAGACTGAATTCCCAACCCAAAGTACTCCCTGAGTCTCCACCTCATTAGCCCATTTTATTCATAATAGCATATTTCACTCCATTTTCAGTTTATTTACTTTTCATTTTTATGATCCTTTGTTCCACTCATCCCAATCAATTATCAGCTCCATTACAATTATATCTTCCGGATCTTTTCAATGCTGTTTTCTCTACATCTGGACAGACCCTGGTGCCTAGTAGGACCACAGTAACATTTTGTTTGTGAATAATAGAGACGGCATGGAAATTTCAGCCTGTCAGCAGCATGCCACAGGGATTTCCACTTGCAGGGATCTAGTCCTTCTTTTCTGCTCTTAGGCATACTTAGATGCAGGTGGGACTTTGTTCCAACAAATTGGTTATTTATAATATATAAGAAGCTAAAGACTGTATCATTTTTCTGTTGCGTTGGATCATCTCATCAGCACTCATTAATTTTGAATTTGTAAGGTATGTATTTTGTTTCCGGTGTGGTCTAGTCATAGAGATAGTTTTATCTCCTACTTTCCAAATGTTGTTTGTTTCTTATAAATGGTTTCACTGGCTGTTTAATTAGCCAGGGCCTTCCTAACTTTATTATGCAATGATGATGATGATGAGAATTCTTCCCTTGTTCCTGAATTTAATGAGAATATCTCTAGTAATTTCACAATAAGGTGAGGCTGATGAATGATTTAAGAGCTTTTCTATATCATGGTTAACGAGTAATGGGATTTCATTTTATCCAATCAGATGTTTTCATAATAGTGCTGGTATTTGGTGATTTCACATCTATGTAACTGAGATAAATGCATAATCTCCTTACTTTCTTGTTATCCTTATCAAATTTTGATACCATATATGTAATTTTTAAAATTAAAAAACTAGCCAGGCGGGTTGTTGAAGCCCGTAATCCCCGCACTTGGAGGCTAAGGTGGGCAGATGGGTTGAGTCCAAGAGTTTGAGACCAACCTGGGCAACATGGCAAAACTCCATCTTTACAAAAAATACAAAAATTAGCTGGGCTTGGGGGCACATGCCTGCAGCCCCAGCTACTTGTGAGGCTAAGGTGAGACCCTCGATTGAGCTCAGGAGGTTGAGGCTGCAATGAGCCACGATTGCACCACTACATTCCAGCCTGGGCAACAAAGAACCACCCTGTCTCAAATAATGAATAAGTAAAAATTTAATTTAAAAACTACTGTTTATTATTTTTAGATCCTAGGATAAGTAATATAAGGACAGCAATTTTGTTCTTTGAACATTTAAAAGCAAAAGCTCATTAGTTAAAATAAAATACCATTTTGGCTTAGAGCATGTTTGGAGATAATTTTTTTGTAACATATCCAATTAATTCAATGTTTACTTGTATATATGGATTGTCTAATTAAACATGGTACAATTGATAAATGTATGTTTTATCAGAAAATTGCCCAATTCATTCAAATTATCAAACTAATTAGAATTAGGCATTTTAATCTTCCATGACCATCTTTATCATATGATTTTGTTAAAAATAGTGTAGTTGTTAGGAGCACAGGTTTTGGAGTAAGGGTGAGAGGATTCTTCTTTGAAATTCCATCATTGATACATAAGAAGCTTTGCTATAATAGCAAGTGAAACCCCCAACTTCAGTGACCACATTTATAAAAAATAAAAAAAAAAACCCAGAAATAAACACTTTAGAGTTTTGTTTTAAGGATTAACTGAAATAATAGGCAAATCTTAAGTGTAGTGTCTGCTACATAAAAAGTACACAATACATCACAGGTATTTATCATTATAATTTCAATCATTGTTTCTCTGGGTTTTATTTGCAGGAAATTTTTCTCTTCTTTTATACTTCCTGAATTTATTTAATATTTCTATTATCTTTTTCTTTTATAACAAATCATTTTCTGCTTTTATCTTCACTGTTATCTTTCTTCTATTCCCCTTAAGTGGGTTTTCTTTTTCTAACTTCTTGAATTGAACTCTTGGTTTATTTTCATTTTCTTTCTTATTTAATTGCAAAAATATTACAAGGCTGTGATTTTGTCTCTTCATACCACCTTGGCTGCATCTCATAAAAGTTAAAATGTAATATACTAATTTTTATTATTTTCTAAATTATCTTTAACTGTTAACTTTTATTTCTTTTTGGTCTGAACAAAGTTATTTAGAAAAATTATAGCAACTTTTCTAATGGTTAGAGTTTTTGCTTGTTTTGTTTCTTTAGCGTTTTATTATTATTTCTTATATTATTTTATGTTAGTCAGAAAATGTACCCTAAATAATTTCTGCATTGTGGAATATACTAAAATATTTTCTGAAACTCTACATGCCTATTTTTTCTGCATGTTTTATAAATGTGGTATATTCTATATTCTTTGTAGAGTTTATAGTCAAAGTATATTTTTTAATTTTATTTTATTTTTTCTATTTTTTTTTTTTTTTTTTTTTTTTTTCTTGAGACAGGGTCTTCCTCTGCCACCCAAGCTGGAGGGTGCAGCGGCATGACCATGGCTCACTGCAGCTTCAACCTCTCAGGATTAGGTAATCCTCTTACTTTGGCCTCCCAAGTAGCTGGGACTACAGATGTGCATTACCATGCACGGCTAATTTTTTGCATTTTTTGTAGAAATAGGATATTGCCCTGTTGTTCAGCTGCTCTCAAACTCCTGGGTGCAAGCGATCCATTTACCTTGGCCTCCCAAAGTGCTGAGATTACAGGCATGAGCCACTGTGCCCAGTTGAAAGTATATTTGTTAATTTAACTATATTAGTTAATTTTCAAATGGTCTCTATTTTTCTCTTAATCTACTAGAGACATCAATAACAGAGAACAGTGTTAGTCCTCCATAAAAACTGTTTCTGTACATTTTTAACATTATGTATTTGATTCCATTTTCTTAGCCTATAAAGATTTGTGGTGACCTTTTCACTACTTTATTTGAAAGTATGCTTTTTCTGTATAAATGGTTTTTTGTAATTAGATTGCTTTTCCTGCAATATGCTTTTGGTTTAAATTAATATTTTCATCTCTACAATTGAACATATGGACTACTTTTTCTGGGTAAAAATAAAAGATATCTCGAGTGACTGGAAAGATCAAAGTCCATCATGATACATTTAGAGCAGAGTAACTGCCCTTGTTCTCTTCTGAAGGGACCATCTTTGCCTAAAGAATTTTCTGCTGACATGCAGGTGATAACATGCAACATTAGCATGAAAAGTTGTGAGAAGGAAGGATTTGCTCTTGACTAGTTAAGAAATAGGCTTAACAATTCACAAATTTCTTATGAGATTAGACTTTAATACCTAATAATCACCTTTGTCAAGGAAAATATATTTGACACTGTGGGAAATAATTGCAATTTATGGAAATGTTTTGAACCAAGAAAAGAAAAATAAAAAAGATTGCTAATCAGAGAATGGTTAATATGAAGTTGACTCACTGTGCTGGAGGGAAGAGGGATCTTGACCAGCTCATCCTCTGGTCTTTCTCTCAGACAAGACTTTGTTTGGCTCCCTAAAGTCATACTTCATGATCACAATTTAAATTCTTTTTACATAACACTTTAAAAGAGAGACTGCAGTTCATCCCACAGATACCTTTTCACAACTATCATTTTTAGATATCTAACCACATTGACGAATCCTTGCTTAATGCTTTTTTATTTGTTCTTATCTTCTTTTTCCAGTCACAGATGGTAGAGGACAGGACCCTCTTGAGTTTAGTTTGCTGTGTAGTAGGCTTAGCACAGAAACATGCTGTAAAGTCTGTCATGATGTGCTGCTGTCTCCTTTTACAAATATTATCCTTCCATAACTCTTCTCACTTTTCCCCCCAAAATGAGCAGAATAATTGATGGTAGTCCAAGTGTTAGGTAAAAAGGTAGCGTATAAAGGACAGAGAAGTTTTCACTTTTCCTTTAAATCTTCAATCCTGGGCCAAAATTATTTAAAAACTGTATTTGACAAGGCCGTAATATAAATATAGTTTGAAATATTTTCATAAAATTTGCAATTGCATAGTTAATTGGGTGAGAGGGAGTAGCAGACAGTTAGGTTAGATGTAAGTTGCTGTATCATCTCATCAAAGGAATCTGAGTAGCCTCTTTGTCTCAATCTATCCATTAATTTTCAAATACATTTCAACCACTTCATAATCTACTGATTACTGAATGAGCTATTATCTATGTAGTCTGATTTTGGTGGGGGCGGCGGGGGGCGCTTAAAAGGAAAATTGTCTTGAACATGCAGTACCTGGTAGAGGTTTGAATAAAACAATGCCAAAATATACTGGTTCTATCTAGGACATCCAGGATCCCTGAATAGTCTATAATTAAGAAGGAGTTGGAGGAGTGGTTCTTGCATTATGTAAAGGAGGGATACATATTGAATTAAGCAGTGGAGGAAGGGGAAGAAAACAAAGATCAAAGCCAAGTAACATCAGTTCCTGTTCTTGGCAATGACATTTATGATGAAAAAATTTCTTTTGTTATTTTGCATATTATACCACTCTTCTTCAAATCAATATACTATTGCAAAATTTGTAATTTACACTAAGTGATTTTGAGTATTTGAATGTTAAAGGACAGCTTTACCAGGTTTAGCTTTAGGAGGTCTAGAAATCTCTCCTAATACTTCCTGTGTGGGCCTTTATGTTGGAACATGAAAGCAGCTGACAACGTAAAGAGAAAGAAAACCCTTAAGAGTGAACATAGTTACTGGTGTCCCACACATAAACTATGCAGTTGGGAGTAGCCTCAGGGGGCCATTTCCAGGGAAAGCCTCACCTGGAAAGGTCAGAACCTCAGAATTTTAAAAGCAAGGGGCATGCTTCATTACAATGTGGGCTGGAGGTGAGCAAACATCCCATCACTCTGTAGAGAGGCTGTTTCAAGGCTCACCCAAGTGTTCAGGCATAAATGCACAAGCAGGAGGCCCTTTAGAAGGAGTTCAGACAAGTTATATACTACCTGAATGTGAGCCAGGCCAAACTGCTCAGGCCTGAATTAAAAGGAAACAGTTTATAGGCTGTAGGGCCGCTTACCAATCCATCTTTTTCACTGGGGAGAAAAAAAATCCCTTTTGCAGAGGTGATGAAAACCTGTATTAAAAGGTGACACAGAAAAAAAAAGGGCTAAGCCAATTGGTGGAGTATTTCAAAAAATGAGAGAAAAAAAGACCAACATGATTTTTAAACTATTTAAGTGGAAAGGGCAAAAAGGGAAGAATAATTACGGTGTATTCTATGATTAGTAGTTCCAGGCCAAATAATAATGACAGCAAAGAACACTTAGAAAAATTTAGGAATTATGTTATTTTTAAGTAAACATCTGTTTTTATGATAGCTACATGTATGAATATGTTGATGAACCCTTTACAGTAGTGTGAGATCTGAGGTTTGTAAAATTCAAACACCGCCAATTAAGTAGGCCCATAGCTAAAGGCAATGCTCTGGAAAAGTCTAGAAAGGAGAAGTCTAGCCAAAGCACAATTTATGAATTGGTAATTGCTCTGTTCTATTTTGGATATTAGTCTGTAAATGACCTTTGACATACTTCAAGCTCTCTTATGCACACAAGCCCATGGGCACTTGCAGATTCATGCACACCTCAGCGTAGATCATAAATGTTTATTACCATTGCCCATTATAGATTGAAAATAGAATGCACAGTAATACACATAGAGTATCATATTAGTGGTCTTTGAAAAGTGCCCATAAAGGACATATCTTATTCTTTTGCATTAACGTAAAACATATAAGAGGAATTGCTACATGGTTCTGTGACCAGAAGGGATGGAAATGTGTCACCCCAATCCCTCTACAAGATAGGACTTGTTGACTCAATTGCTGGAAGACAGCCTCCATTCGTCAGCTCCTCCAGGGTTTCCAAAGTTTTACGTGAGCTGCATGTTCCAAGACATGTTCTTGCCCCACCCCACTCCTTGCCCTGATAGAATGATTGATTGAGGCAGATGTAAATATCCATCATATTCCGCCTAAGGCAGGAGAACTCTGAAGGGCTCTATATGCACCTGAGCTTTTGGCCAAGGTTTTATTAGACCTCCATGGGTGTTCAATTTCTCCCTCTGACCAATGCTACCTCTTATTCTGACATACTTGACTTATCAAAATCACTCTTAATGTCTTCTTCCAAGAAACCTGGAATATGGTCCTGGAAATAAGACCATATTAAAAGGATTTCAGTAGGTGTTTTGTGCATCAAACTTATTTTATAAGTTGGGCAATGAAATTACAAAAGGAAGACAACCTGCTTAAATGGAATAGCGCATGACACATTAGGTATCAGGGCTATTTTCTAGTCTTTTGATTACCACTCATTCTTTTGATTGTGAGACTTATCAGGGACATTCGGTGAGAATGCATAACGTTGTAAGTTGTATTCCATTACGAAGTGAAAATCTAGGCTATCAAGTAACTATAGTTGCATATTAAAATTATAGACAGGGTAACTAATAAACTAGAACATAGAGGCATATTAAATAACTTGAGTCACCACTGGTTCTACCTTTCTCTACATTTTCAGTAGAATTATGTAGCTAGAAGGGATCTTGGAGAACATGTAGTTCAAGTCTTTCAATGGTACACAAGCAGAACCTGAAACTTTATGATCTCAGAGTTAAACATGAAAAGTAGACAAGATACTTTGAGAAGAAGTAGATAAACCCAAAGACAGTCAGTGCATTACCTGGTATTTGGGGAGTAGGTATGGAGTTAAGGACAATACATGTTATTACCTTCAGGTGGGTTTGTCAGTTTTTTAGATAACGATTGAATACACATTTACTTCCCTTAACATGGAAAAAGGGCAGATGAAACTACATGACATGTCCTGTTGTTATCTTAGTTTCATGTATTTCAAACCTTTAAATTGAGTCAAATATAATCATTTAGATCATGGATGTTTATTTAGTATCCAGTATGTGCTAGGAAATGTTCTAGGTGCTAGGAATACAGTGATAAGTAAACTCCCAAAGTCTCTGACCTCATGGAGCTTGTATTCTGATAGAAGATATATGATAATTAAGTAAGCAAGTAAGTAAATAAATGTAGCTCATATATATTAAACTGTCAAGTATGTTTTAACAATAAAAATGAAGTAAGGTAAAAGGATAGTGTATTAGTGAAGGTTCCCTAGAGAAGCAGAACCAATGGGAGATGTAGATGGATAAATGGATACATAGATGGATAGATGGATGGAAGGATGGGTGGATGGGTGGATAGACAGATAGACAGATGATAGATAGATGGATGGATGTACACACACAGATATATAGAAAGAGATTTATTATCAATGAAGGATTAGCTCAGAAGCCTATAGAGGCTGAGAAATCCTATGATCTACTGTCTGCAAGCTGGAGGCCCCGGAGAGCCAGTGGTGCAGTTCCAGTTCAAGCCTAGAGGCCTGGGAACCAAGAGAGCCAAGAGATATAGGTTCTAATCTAAATTCAAAGGCCTGAGAATTGGGGGCCAATGATGTAAGTCCCAGTCAGGTTCTGAAGGCCCAAGAACCAGGGTTGCTAATACCCAAGGGCAGAAGGAAATGGATGTCCCAGTTTGAGCAAAGAGAAAAAATTTGTCCTCTCTCCACTTTTTTGTTCTACTGGGGCCCTCCACAGAATGGATGATGCCCATACCCATTGGTGAGGGCGATCTTCCTTACTCAGTTTACCAAATCAAAGGCCACTCTCTTTGGGAAACACCCTCAAAGACACACCCAGAATTAATGTTTTATGAGCTTCTTGGCATCCCTTAGATCACTCAAGTTGACACATGCAATTTACCATTACAGCCAGGTGTGGTGGCTGACACCTGTAATCCCAGCACTTTGGGAGGCCAAGGCAGGAAGATTGCTGAAACCCAGGAGGTTGAGGCTGCAATGAACCAGGATTGTGCCAAGGCACTCCAGCCTGAGTGACAGAGCAAGACTCTGTCTCCACCTCCAAAAAAATACTTAACCATTACAGACATTGACATGGCAGAATATTCTAGGTGGGATTGTAAAAGTTATCCTCTGGAAGGTTAAATTTGGGTAGAAAGGTGGTTGAGGAAAGAAAGTGAGCCATGCAAATATCTGGAATACAAGTATTCCAAACAGAAAGTAAAAGCCCTGATATAGGAAGGGTTTTGGGGTGTAGAGGAATATGAAGGCAAGGGTTGTTGGAGTGCAGGGAGTGAGTTGAAGTATGATAGGAAATTAAGTCAGAGTGGTTGTCAGAATCTCATGACTTAGAAGCCATGATAAGGATTTCGAATTTTATTCTAAGTATAATGGGAAGGCATTGGAAGGTTGAGGGTAGGAACATGATATAATATATCTTTTAGAAAGATCACAGACAACTGTGTGGAGGCCAAATTATAGAGAGTAAAAGTATCATAGAAGCAAGTAGTATGAGGAGTACTGAGAGACTATTGCAGTAGTACAGAAAAATGATGGTACTGGCTTCGCTTATGGCGATAGCCATGGAAATGATAAGTTGTTGAATTTTAAATATGTTTTGATTAGGAACTGACCATTTTGCTGTTGATTTGGATTTGGGGTGTGAGAGAAGGAGAGCAGTCAACGATGACTCTCAGGTTTTTTTTTGTTTTGTTTTTGTTTTTCTGAGCTACTGAGTAGATGATGCTTCATTTACTTAGATGGTGGCCACTATGGGAAGAAATAAATTGGTGCCATAAGTAAGCATTGAACTATTGCCAATGGTTCATCTGTGGCATGATTAGGTTTTCAGATCTCTCCTGATCCAGTTATGGCTCTGTTTTTGGTTATTAGTGCTCCACCATTTAGTTGGGGTCAAAACAAGTACAAAACAAGAATCTGACATGCTAGAGTGCCAAAAGAGAGAGAGAAAAAAGGAGACCTGGAAAGCATAAGATTGTAGGATGGAGAAGCAATGATTATGGTGTTTGTCTTTTTTTTTTTTTTCTGGAATAGTTGCAACAAAGCATATGAGATGTTCTGTCCTTCTGTAAGGAATGTAGAAAATATAATACAAGGGTTCTTTCAAATTCTATAATGTTCCCCATTTTTATTGATATTTTCCTAAAATGAAATAGAAATGAATAATGCAAATAACCTTTCTGATTGCAATTTTCATTTCTATTCCTCAAAATGCAGTGCTTCACCCACAGCTGTATAATATTCATTGGCAAAATAAACAAATATAAGACAATTTTCTGATTACCCTCTTCTCCTCACAGCATTTCCCTGCTGTCTTTGGTAAAGGACTGCTTTATCTATGGCTTCATGTATGTTTGTGAAAAGGAATGTTGGTTGCAAGTATTTGAAAGATGTGTGTTTACATTTAAGTTTCCTTCAAAATTTCAGTCACACTACTTAAATTAGTTTATCTCAAAAAATACTCATAAGGTCACAGATACTGCCTCAGCTAAGATCCTCTGAGAATTTGAAGCCTCACTGGGTCTCAATGCCAAGAGAGTAATATTTGAATAGTTGATGTTGACTAATTCTACTACCTACCATACCATCTTTCATCCAACCGGCAACAAATTCCTAAAAAATACATTCTTTGCCAGTTCTGCCAAGATGAATATGCATTTGCCTTAGGAAAGTTTTGCCAAAAGCAGGACATGTTGGTGAGAAGCCCTTATCAAAATCATCATCCCATTATTATAATCATTATCATCATCACATTATCATTGTCATCATGTCATTATCTTGGGGTGGGAGGCAAGAAAAGCTTGTGATAAGATGATACATTTCTTAGACACACAGAGTATTTCTAATCTGTTTTCCACACATCTCATAGACTCTGTGCCTTGAGATCTTTTAATACGCATGTTCAGAGACTAGTGGTTATAATAAAGCAAAACTTAATTGATGTGCTGCAGTAATATGTAGCTCCAACTAACCCTTATAAAGTGACAACCCATCTACAGAGAAAAATTCCAATCCTTAATTATTATTAATATAGCTATCTACGTGATTTAGCTCTGAAGCCATTTCAATGGGCATTGCATTTTCAATATAGGTCAATTAATTTCATATTAATTGCTGTTATTATGTTGCCCCAATTGACCTATTTCATATATGCAAGGCCCCAACGTAGAGGAGAAAAAGACAACAGAGCAAACCTTTCCTTTTAAGCTGCTGTAATGTCCCGTCTTTCTGGAATTGCATTCAGAGTAAGGATTTTGCATGAAAGGGCTTCAGGAAGTTACAAAACTCCTTTACATGGCCTGTTGGATCTGTGTACAATTTCTAGCATTACCCAGAATAAATACCAGGAGACTGGTGTGGTTTATAGAAGAGTTTATAGAGAAAAAAAAATCCACCCACCAGCTCCCATGCTGAGGATTACAACCAGGTCCCTGCTGCCAAGTTCTGTGTTTAGGTAAAGCATGAGAAAATCTGCCATTTTTTTTTAAAGTCACAAAAGGGTTTCTATAGTATGGAGCGGTAAGAAGCTGACAGCTTTTTATGCATAAAAGGCAGCTGTTCCTTCTCAGGTAATATTATTAATAAACCCTAAGGTAATGTTTGCTCTGAAATATGTCTAATTGAAATAATTTACTCTGACCCTTGGAGGATTATGAAACTGTTTTCATCATGTTCACACACAGCAAAATAATTATGAGATGCCATATGGAAAAGCCATCATGTGGTAGATGTCTTTCTGAATCTATATTTTTGAAATGTTTCCCACAGATAAATCATATAGCTAATTTACAAAGTAGAGGTGAGCAGTCCCCTTTCCATGTGCAGATCTGATGTGAAATGTTTGCAGACCCAGAATATTAACAGGGGCGTTGACATCAGTAATTACTATAGTTATGAAACATTTTTCACAAAGTATTATGAGAGCAATACTTAGTTACATAGGGAGGAAAAAAAGCATGGGACTTTTTACATCGTGTATGAAATATGTAGGTACCGACAGTCTCAGAAAACGGTGTGGGCACATTGGTGACTGAGGTGCTTTTTGCCTGTAGCATAAAATCTGTCTGGAAAGTTCCAGCAATTTCCACTGAGATAGCACATTTGGCAAGATGAGGCTGAGTGTGGTATGTAAGGACTTTCGGGAAAACTTGTCAGCTTTCACAGGGAAAGGTCCAAGTGTTTATGGGAACTATGAAGTGGTGTTGGGTGGCTCTCAAAGGGATCTGTGGGGTCACTGGGGACAGGCATTTGAAAGCTTTTTGATGGAAGCTCTTCTGAACTTATCAAAATGGTTAAAAGTCTGGCTGTGAGTCTCATGAGAGCAGACTTTCTTGTGAAATTTCTGGTATGGTACTTTCCTGCCGGGGTGAGAACATCTTAGGAGGACAGAGTTTCTCATCATATTTTAATTCTTGGGATCTGTGTCCCTGCTAAACCCAGGAAATGGAGAATCGCAGGAAACAGCATTACTTTCCAACCTCTGGGAAGTTAAGATCAGATTTCTCTAGAGTTTCAACTGCTTAAGTAAATCAACTTGCCTAACTTCCTGGCCATCCCCCCTCCCACCACCATAAAAAAAGTGGGGCACAAGAAAAAAAAGAGAAAGACAAAAAAGAGGATTTTTAAAAAGTGTAATTTACTTTTCCATAAGTTCCCAGTTTCTACAGACTTCCATCAAGCAAGAAAATCAACAAGGTAGTAAATTATAGCTTGTTAACCCTGATGTACTTAAAATACTTAGTCTGCTTTTTCTTACCTCTCCCTCAGGGGTATCAGAAGCCTCTTTGACCCTTAGTGTTGTCAGTTATGTGAGGGATCTCCAGCTGCCCATTATTGGATTTCAGAGAACTTGGTCACAGTTGCAACAAATGAGCATTTTCTTCTTCTAACAGCTCTTTTGAGGCAGACACTGGGATGTGGATCATGAGTCTGTTCAGTCAGTGTCATCTCACAATTAGCTAATAGTTGGCACATGGAAGGCCTAGTTCCAATCCCCATGGGTCCTTGCGGGAGCCTCCCATTTGTTTACAGCCTCATTTTACTTCCATTCTCAGCATTCAATTATCCTTAAACTTTCAAAGAAAAACAAATTTACATAAAAGCTCATGTATGTGTATATGATCTACAAATATTTACAACGTTATTTTAGAAATGCATGACAGAAATTTTTTCAGTTTTCCAAAATTGCAGTCTACCTTCCAAAACAGAACATGGGATTTAAAAAAGAAATAGTGAAATGCAACTGGAAACCTGACAAAACTATGAAACTGCTGCTATTTTCTAATATATTTCAGGTCAAATCCTTGTACTTCCCATTTTTAAACAACTGCCAAACCTTCGTTTTTGTATCTACTAGACATCTGTGCTATTGGTTAGCACTATTTCTAGCTATTGACTGTCCTAAAATAAAGGTAACATATTTTCTGTGATTTATAGTCTATCATTATTATAGTGCAGCCTCTGAATGCACGAACTAGAGATTTATTGCACACTCGTGTCTTTTACCAGACTCATGTAATAGAGGAAAGGTAAAATGTCTTGGCTTGTTGAGGGCTCCCTTCTTCAAGCAGTTGTCTTTTTGGTGCGGGGCGTGCAGCTTGATTAAACTATGTCAAGAAGGTCATTGACCAAACGTTGTCTTTAATACTTTCCCATAACGTGTATTCCTCATAGGGAGCTTTTCTCAGCTCAGGTTATTTCCACCAATGTTCTCAAACCAAAAGAATGGTCTTTGCAGTAAACCGACAAATTCCCACATTTCATCCTTTATCTCACACGTAAGTGATGACAGCATTTATATTTCTTCTGCTGTCTGGGCCAAGAACAACTGGATTAATGAGGCTATCTCTTTTTCATAAGTGCATTATACTCTCTCTTTGACCTTTTAAGCATGGGAATTTTTGATTTTATATGACTGATTAAGGAGGAGAATTCCCCATCCCCATGCCACTGTACTTCTCTTCACATTTCCCCCGCGAAATGGCCAGCCATCAACGAGGATGTATTCAGTAAATATACACACAGACATATACATTCTATGCACACTTTCACATCAACTGGCATGTAGTGTCTATAGCAAAGGTAGAAAGCAAAATTTGCTGTAGGATTGCTTTCTCATGTTATATCACACTCCACAACACTTTTTGAAAGACATTATCACAAAAAGATAAACTGCACAAGTATTTCAAGAAATATATTAGCTAACACTAAATGTATAAAATTTAGGAAAGATAATCTGACACCCAATTTCCTTTTCAGAAATATATTGGTGATATTTTCATGTGTTCTTACCCATTATTGTTTATTAATATTGTAGTTCCTGATTCCTGATTATATGTTTATATGTGAATGGCCGATAACTATGTGGGAATAGAAACATGAGAATATGGCTAAATTCGCAAAGCCAGAAACAAACTAGTGCTTCTTTCATATCCTTCATTCAGGCACCGCAGTGCTTATAAATTTTTATTTTGGACTCAAGAATCTCATTATGAGGTCAGTATTTTCCTCCTGTTTTTATTCCAATGAAATTTAGCCGATGCTAAGGCAACGAATTGATTATGTCCTAAAAGAGAATGTTGACAGAGGGCAGTTTCTCAAGACATTGCTAAGTGCACTTGGCTGTTGAGTAATTAGGCTTCCTGTTCTCAGAGCATCAGAACAAGCAAATGAGAGTTGCCTTAAGGTTTCCTTGTTTAGAACATCACTTATTTTTGCCATTTCAGAATCAGGTAAAATCTTTTCTGGTAAAACTTAAACAGTCCACCAAATTCTTTTATTCTATTAGAGTATCATTTAAATGAAAATATCCCTAGAAATTTCATTTTTCCTCATTTTTTCTCCATTTGACAAGAACAGAAAAAGGAGCTGGTATCTAACTACTCGTAAGTTAATTGCAAATGAAAAAGAGGACTTGGAACTGAAGTATCAAGAAGGAGGCTGGGTCTTTTCCCAAATCTCTAGTTTCTACTAAGCATCTGTCAAATAGGGAAGTCCCATTTTGCTATCCTACAGGGATCTCATAATGAACACATACAAAGAGGAATTTTAAAATTCTTATTCTCCAAACTGTTTCTTCCTTTATCTAGTGCATTTCAATAAATTATGCCATTATCTATGCAGTTGCTTAAAATAAAAAAAAAAAAACAAGTATTCTCCTTGATTCCTCCCTTTCTTCAACACCTACAGTATATATAGCACGTCCTCTACTCTGTTTAAATCTCTTGGTACCTACTGCTAACACCCTAGCACCTCAATTTAAATCACCATTATCTTTCACCTAAACTACTGAAATAACTGTGATCAGTTAGGGTCAAATGAGAAAACAGAGTCAATGCTTGGGAGTATGTAAGAAGCCTAAAATATATGACAAAGGAATTAGAAGGCTGAAAAGCCAACCAAGGATGGTGTGCCAACCCACACAAGTGTTGCCATTCCTACACCTGGAGGGCAGAGGGAGAAGATGATATTACCAGAGCCTAGGAACCAGGGCCAGTCAGCTGGAGGTGAAACCACAGTCAGAGGAGCTGTTTAGATCCCTGAACCATGAGGAGTTGAGGCCATTACTAGAGCTTCTACCAGAAGCAGTGGGAGGGTTGGAATGGGGGGCTTAATTTATCCCTTCCTTCAGCCTAAACTCATAATTAGGGCTTCCCATTTACCCCACCTAGCTAGAATGTAGTTGACAAAAAACCTTGAACATGTTTGTAAAAGCTAATTTCTGGCAAGCAGAATAAGCGTGGGAAATGAATCTGTGAGCAGTAAGGAAGTAGGAAGTAAGGAAGTAGCATAGTCCACCCCTTTTCCTGTGCAGCGTGCATTTTTGCTAACCATATATCATTTATTCCCATGAAACAATGACTTCATTCTTCTACCTAATAAAATGCAACCCATAACACAAATGAAGATGCTGTCACACCTCTCCACAAAAGGGACATAAAAAGTCTCATCTTCACTTTTCATTCTCAAAGTTGAAGGTGGTCAAGTGATACAATGTCCTCTTCATCAGGTCTAGATGCAGTTTCTCAGACTGCAGTGATTTGTGAATTAAAATGAAAATCTATGCATCATGAACACTCCCTCATAGACCATATGAATAGAGAAAGAGGAAAGGGCAAAATAGAAATAATTTGTTAATATATACATAACAAAAGCAGGCAGAGCTAGCATCACCCTCATATCTGTCTCTAATCTTGAGTGTGCTGCCTTCCTTCATTCTTTTATGTTCCTCTTGCCCTCAACCAGAACCTCAATTGGTCAGGGTTATTTATCTGGCTGGTGAACCAAGACTTCCTCCCTGAAGGGTTGGAACCCTTAGTGATTTTGGCTTTACTGGATAGTTGTATTTTGATTTTTACTACTAAGCTTGAAAGTATTAAGGGAAGGTGAGAGTAAATCCCATCATGTTTCAGCAAAAACAATTTTCAGTTGTTAGGATCAATCCCCACAACCCCTTTCTTTGGCTGATGGCTCAATGGCAGGAGAAGCCCAAAGTATATCAAGGTGGGGGTTTCAGTTGTATTTCAAAGGGACAATTCTTGTGTTATTAATGTAAGTATTTCTTTTTTGGGAACTAAGACCTCTAAATCTGCTGAGTATGAAGTTATAAAGACAGCAAAAATGATGCAAGTATAGTTATTTAGTGTATTAACAAAAATGGTAATTCCATTTACCCATTTGTTCCAAACCTTTATATTCAGGCCATGAGAGAAGCAGCACCTTATAATGGTTCCTTGTTCAAAGCACTCAATATTCCTAGGATGTGGTCTCCCAGCTAACTTCATAACTGAATCATCAGTAATTAATTTCATTGTTCTATTAGGTAAGTTTTCTTCAGACAATAGGGTACATTACAAGACAAGTAAATTTCATGGGTATAAATTCCTTGCTGCACATTTTGCTGTGAAATGAGCTCCAACATGTCGTGGGATTCTATGAAGATTAACAGTATATTTCCATAAGTTCATGAAATGATAGTGCTGGCAGAAGCATAGCAAATCCATGTATAGAATAGATATCCATCTAATGAAGCCAAATTTCTGCCCCTTCCAAAATGGTTCACTGTTGATTACAGAGGACCACTGTAATCAACCTGCCACCTGAAAGCTGCTAATCCCTTTGATAATGATGCTCTGTCAGGTATTAAATATTGGTCACTGAGGTTGTACTTAGAAACCATGTTATCGTGATAAAGTGGAGATGAAGACTGTGAGGTTGAGGCCTTGCATTGCCTCTGTCTGTCATGATGGCATCTTTGTACAGGGGCCCATTGGATAAGCACTGGGGAGGGATGCTGCCTGATAGCCTTTGTATGAATTATTTTGACAATATGATTGTAGAGAACTTCCTCAAGAATGGATGTTCTCAACAATCATAGAGCATTTTGCACAGGATACAAACATCTTCATGCTTTGTGCCCAGTTTCGGTACATTCACATAACGTTTTTCCCAGACAGTGCTCACTAATCTTCTCACACTCTTCCATTTCCTGGCCAACTAGCCACCCAACAGTGACTGCCTCTAAATCAGTCTGAACCTCAGGCCATTTCTCTTCCCAGGCATACTAAATAACAAGACTTCCTGCTCCAAGTTTTGCCCACGAGAGAGGCTATCTCTTCATCACTTTTCTTTAGGGACACCTTTGGGTGAGGCTGCAGTAGAATAGCAATCCATGGCTGGCCAGTACCAGCATATGATGTGACCCAGGTCAGTTTTTCTTTCTCAGCCAAATGGTCATAGGAACTCCCTTGTAAGTTACATGGATGAATTGAGAGAGGCAGTGATAGTGCCAGCTATTTCACCTGAAAATGAAATCAATTATATTGTACCTTTTCAAAAGGCTGCCTCTCTCTTCTAGTCCCTGAAATTATCTACTTGTCACTCTTCTCAGTCATCACCTCTTAGAGGATGTTAGGAAATCCTCCATTTGGAATATCTTTAGTCCTTCATGTGGGTGCTATTTTCAGGGGCTGGGAATTGCTTTACCAAGTTTCCACTTTGAACTCCTCAGTAGGCCTGCATTTTTTTGTTTGTTTTTGACTGCAAGACTTGTAACTTGTGGAGTCCTAATTTCTGAATCTGGATCTTCACCTTGAAATAGAATTTCTCTGTAGAGTTCTTTTCCATGGGGATAATTGTTACCCTCACTGGTCAAAGCACACATAGGCACACGTCTGGAGGTAGGACCTGGGAAATCCAGCCTCCAGCAGTTTCCTCATTTCTTCCTTATTTCCACTTTTATCACAGTAAACTTCCAGTGTCTCTGCTATTGCTCAAAAATTTATCTTGGGGAAGAGAATTTGTATTTGATAATTCCAGAAATCATGAGAATAACTGATGCTGGACATTTTTCTACAGATTACCTGAACCTCTTGGCCGTTTGCTCTGTGTTTCACACAGGACTTTACTGAAGACTCTAAGGAGGACCTGTATCTGCTGGCATCCTTAGGGCAAGCCACAGAAACAAGTTTTGGATACTTGAAGCAGAAAATAGAGTTATTGAAAACTATTGTGGAGTTTACTGTGAGCCAGAGAACCAGGCTGGGGGGCTGTACCACTTAGAATGAGACCCAAACTCACACCATAGTTCCATCCTTGAGGTCGCCATGTTGCTGCCACCCCTCCTGCCACCCCACCACTGAAGCTTTGGATGCCAGATTCTGGGCACAGCTGGGAGAAGTGTTGCTTATTACCATTTTAATATGTTTTCTTTCAAGACCTTTTCAAAATATACATACATATTTTTATTTCTATTCAAAATGGGATCAAAATATACATACATGTTTTTATTTCTATTCAAAATGGGATACATTTTTGAAGGTTAGCAATATATTGTGAACATTTTCTTTCCATGCTCAGAAACATTTTTCTATAATATAATTTATAGTGATATACAGTAAACTCTCTCATAGACCTACCATAGTTTACCTAACAAATCCCAAATCATTTGTGCCATTTCTAAATTTTTATTATCTTATGTAATGCTTTAATGAACATCCTTGCATTTATATTTTATACAATTTTAGAAGTTGAATTACTGGTTCAAAATACATGGTGATTTTTAATTCTTCTATTGAATATTGACAAATTGCAATCCTGAGAGTTATCCTGAAGGATACAGTACATGCCCAGGGTTCTTTTTTAAGAAATAATTTGTAATGTGAAACAGAATAGGCTAAATGTTTTTTATTCTCTTAGTCTTACTCTGTCATTCTGCAGAGTTTCACTTATTTGGATTCAAATTCTAATTCCAGCCTACCTCTCTTTTTATGTAATTGTTAGGAGGATTAAATTAGATGCATAAAATTGCTGCTTACTACACACATTGCACAAACTAAAAACTTTTCAAAGGTTAACTGTTTTTCTGGTTTGTTTTAAAGAGACAGGTTCTTGCTCTGTTGCCCAGGCTGGAGTGCAGTGGTGTGATCACGGCTCACTACAGCCTCATCCTGCTGGGCTAAAGTGGTCCTCTTGCCTCAGCCTCCTGAGTAGCTAGGACTACAGGCACGTGCCACCGTACCCAGCTGTTTTTTTAAAAAGACATTTTTGTTGAGGCCGGGTCCCCTTTGTTGTCCGGGCTGGTCTTAAGCTCCTGGCCTCAAGCAGTCCTTCCACTTCTACCTCCCAGAGTGTTGAGATCAGAGGCGTGAGCCACTCCACCTGACCCAACGGTTAACTGTTACTATTGTGATTATTAATCTGGTTTTTTTCCATTCATTTCCTCATTAGTCAACTTTTATTGTTTCAGTGTTATTTTATTGTTTTTCAAAGACTCCTTATAGTCACAATATGTACATAACAAATTTTACCCTTTAAGGACACTGAGGTTCCAAATAAAAATGGTATTGTTAAGGTGAAACAATTATAGATATAAAAATAACTTTTTTTCTGTGAGTACTAGATTTCATATTATCCTTAATGTCTTTCTAGGAAGTAACCAAGTGATTTCTCATAAACTGGAAAACATTATTTCCATTGATATTCTTAAAAATATTTAGGATTAAAAAATGTATTTTAAATTCTTCTTGACAGAAATCATTTGTTGCAATTACATTGCCAATTCATATATATATTACATATATGTCACCTTGACTTATAGTAACCTGAAGGGGAAATTTGTAGGTTTAGCAAATCCCTTCGAGTAACACCCACAGAACTGAAATCTTATTCCATTGCTTGGTGGTCTTCTACCAATCCAGTCCTCCTGAGGACCATAAAAACTATTGGTTCCTCTCCTAAACTGCTGTAAAATATATCCTGTGAGACCCAGGGGAAAATCTTTCTGAGGCTGAGCATTCCGTGGAGACTCAATATTCCAGATTTTGAAATGTAGCTAGAAGTGGAAATGGATTTATTTCTCAGGATCTCTTTGTTCATAATTAAGGATATAAAAAATAGAGTTGAGAATGTGAGTGAAATATAATTGAAAAGAAAAGCCTTGATTTTACATATAAAATATCTTTACCAGATGGGTGAAGTTAAGGTAACTTAAGACAATACTTAAAATTCAATAACAATGATGAAACTGTGAAATAGAAAACTTTTGGCACCCATAAGCTAGTTCCTAGAAAGAAGGTTATCATATATTGTTAATGTGTTCACACACTTAACAAATATTAACGTGTTCATTACATTTAAGGCATGAGAACTTACACATCATTCAATGGTGATATGAATAATAATTCAGTGATCATTAATGATGTATATGCTATTAAAAACCACAAGGCAAGTTTATTTTTCTGTTTTCTCTGAGTTCACTTGACTTTCCCTAATTTCTGAAAAATTCATTCTTTTCTGTGTGTGCTAAGAAAGAAAGGCATTAATATTTATTTAATTTTAGTCATTCATTTAAACATAATCTGTCTTGTTCTAAAATGTATTTATGGCCAACGTGTTTCTATTTGTTGTCAAGAATTATTTAATAATTTGTGTATTTTTCTAGCAGTATTGTCTTCCATTTTTCCCTCCACTCATTGGAAAAAATTCCTGATTTCTTTCTTTCCCTTTCTCAAAGCCATCAAATATAGAACACAATCCCTTGTGTGCTCAGTAAAATATCCCTGTGGAATTCAAAGTCTTTGATAACATTTAATTTTGGTCTTGGGTCACAGTGACATAGGCTTAGTTATCACATTGACACTCGCTTAATTAAACCTTTCTGCATGATTGAAAAACCTGGTTCCAATGTCTTGAGTTCTGAGATCTGTTTCAGCAGAAAAAGCCCATTTTTTTTTTTGTTATGAATTCAAGGCTTGTGTTCTTTAACTGTATTCTGGAGAGAAGGGAAGGCATTTGCAGTTTTTGAGTATCTACCATATGAATTTTTTTTTCTTAGTAATCCTCACAGTCACCTTTTGTTTTATTACCTTGTCCCTTTTAAGAATGTGTAGAAAAGTGTAATGTTAATTAGTAAAGCTGAGATTCAAATCCAGCTTTGCCTTCATTTATTCAAACAGCAAACATGTATCATATGCCTTATTGTATAAGAAAAGTTGTCCTAAGTTATAGAAGTGCTATAGTGGTAGAAGTGATTGCAAAGTTGCTTCATATTCTGCAGTACTGTTGCTGAAATATTTTAGGTATATCCTTGGTATTTCTCAAATATTAGAATTCTAATGTAGTAAAATCAAATTTAATTTGCAACTGAATCATGCACAAACTAAACAGCAGCAAACAGAAATACACTGATCGTGTCTACACTGGCATGGTCATTAACAGTGAGAAGGTCCTCATGTAGTCTAGTTTAGTCTGAGAATCTGCAGCATGGAATATTCATCTGGACTCAAAGCAAATACTCAGCTGGTATGTTCCAGTACACCCATAGCCAGAGGTAGATTTTCATGAAACTGATCATATGAAACTTATTTATACTTAGGATCCTGGGAGAGGCCCTAGTAATAATCTTTTTTCCTGTTTTTTCTTTTCTTTATTTGTGAAAGTAAGACAATTTGTATTTATTTTCTTCATGGACATATTCCAAATTGTATAAATGTTAGTCTGCACAAATCATTGATCCATGTCTAGTTGTATTAATTTTAAAAATATTGACCTACTTATATAACTTGTTAGATAGTCCTCAGGCGTTATCCCTACACTCTAGCTCCAAGGGCTTCTCCTTAGAAATCATCTAGATATCTTTATGATCCAGCAATGGAAAGATTATATCGGCACAGCAGGGAGACTGCAGGACTGTGCCCCAGGTCCAAGGGTGGCATCTGTTTGGATTGGTTGTTACATGTGCATTATCAGTGGTTAAATATTTTGAATATCACCCCAAGTAAACCTGAAAATCTAACTAAACTTCAAAACTCTCATAGCTATTGAAGGACACTCTTAAAGCAACTCCAACTATTTTGTCAGGATATATTATTCATATGTAGAATAGCTGTATATGTGTGCATATATACAGCATGTTTGTGTGTGTGCGTGTGTGTGTGTCTGTGTGTGTGTGTGTATGAGTAGAATAGTCCTAAAGGAATGTTCAACATTAAACATATAATGCCAAGGAATCTTCTGAGGTATTGGTATTGTCTGTTTCTTATCTGTGTGCTGATTATAGAGGTATGTTAAGTTTGTGAAAATTCAGAGAGCTATACAATTATGTGCAATTTTTGCATTACATTATCATTAAATACCAAGTTTAAAAAAGTGGAGTAATAGTTTTCCAAAGAGATTGTACTAATTTATATTACCATCAGCAATGTATTTAACGTAGGCCTTTAAGGGAAATTCTAAAAGAAAATACAAACATATCCGTAATTTTACCAACAAAATACATCTCTTTTTAATTTTTATGTGTCCCTTACCATTTTGGCAATTTTTAAAAATAATTCTTTTTTGAGCTAAGAAGAGAGAATGAGGACTAGTTAGATACAATCGCAACTCATTGTCATGTGTCTACAAATAATATCTAATAATAGAATACTAAATTAAATTTTGCCTGTTTGTTAACCATATCATATAAAAATGGCTGGGTACATTTTTACAAAACTTGGAGTCTACATTTAAGATGGCTTGACCTAAAAGCCTAGTTTACCTAGCATACAAAGAATTCCTCTTGTAAGTCACGCAGTTTTGCAAAGACATATGTAATTATTATCCAGAGCAGCTCATGTAAGGCTAATTGGGAGAAAAAAAGGCGTATAAAAGCAGATGCTACTGACAGAAAGAACAAGCTGTGTTTTCAGCACAACCTCCAATTGGAATGACCCAAGGTGGACACTTAAAATGGAAGGCTGCTCCTCACAATGGCATCGACAACTAGGATGTCCTTCCTGACTCTTCTCTTGAGTCCTTGAGTTTCTTCGCACTCCGCTGCTTTCCTCCTACCTCATCTTTTTTTTTTTTTTGGTTTGTTTTTCTGTCTCCTTCTTGTCATATCTATAATTCTCCCTTGTTCCTCTGTGCTGTCCTGGGCTGCTTCTCTTCTTCCTACCTTCTCCTTCTCTAAGCGAACTCTTTCAGTCCTGTTTTACAAACACTCTTTTTGGGGGATGACTCCCGAACCACCTTCTTCCAACAAATCTCTCCTGAGCTCCAGACCTTCTACCAGCTGCTGATCTGACACCTCCACTTTCACACCTCAGGAGCAGTTGAAACTTAAGATCTGTTGATTCCTACTCTTCCTCAATCAAGTCCTGCTTTCTCTTTTATTTTTATGTTTTGGTAAGTGATACCATCATCCACCTAGTTGTTTATTCTATTTATTTATTTATTTATTTAGAGACAGAGTCTCACTCTGTTGCCCAGGCTGGAGTGCAGTGGCATGATCTCAACTCACTGCAACCTCCACCTCCTGGGTTCAAGCCATTTTCTGGCCTCAGCCTCCTGAGTAGCTGGGACTACAGGTGTGTACCACCAGGCCGGATATATTTTTAATAGAGATGAGCTTTTGCCATGTTGGCCAGGCTGGTCTCAAGCTCCTGACCTCAAGTGATCCACCCACCTCAGTCTCCCAAAGTGCTGGGATTACAGAAATGAGCCACTGCACCCAGCCTACCTAGTTCAAGCCAGAAGCTGCCATATTACTTTTGGTTTTTTTCTGTCTCAAGCTCTATATCAAATCCACCATATGGTCCTAAAGATTTAATTCTGCAAATGTACCTCAGGCTTGCCCACCTCTTTCCATGTCCTCTACTGTCATCTGCCCTAGTTCATGATTGTGTCATTTTTGGCCTGGATTAATAAAATATGTTTCTCCCTGGTCTCCCTACCTCTTCATTTGTTCTTTCTAATCCATTATTCACCCTGCAGCTAGAATGGTTCTTCTAAAGGGTAAATCTGATCATGCCACTTCTTGTTTCAAAACCCTAAATGGCCTGCCAGTTCATGCAGCATAGAAGTTCAAAATCCTCTTTGTGAACCATAGGGATCTACATGATGAGGCTGCTGCTACACTTTCCAGCGTCTCCTTCCATCTCTAGCATATTTATTACTCTCCTATCACACTGGTCTTATTTCAGTTCTTTAAACTAGCCTGCATTTTCATCTTCCCAAGATGTTTTTTTTCACTCTTCTTTAGATAGTTCTAACTCACTCTTTGGGCCTAAAAGGAAGTGTCAGTTTCCCAGAAAACTTTGCCTCACCTCATTCCCTCATCTACATCAAATCCCCTGACAGACTGTCTTACAGTGTCTTGTGCTTTTCCTTCACAGCACCCAACACTGGTTGTAGTTATACTCATATTTCTGAGATCATTGTCTTAATGTCCCTTTCTCTTGGGACATTAAGAAAACATTTTGGAAATCATGCTACTTGAGGGCAAGGGACAGTGATTTTTTTTTCAACCTGGCCTGGACTAGATGTTTATGAAAATTTACTGAATAAATGAATGCGTCAATTAAATATTTATTAGGTATCTTCTGTTTAGCGTACTAATTGTCTTGAAGGAAGGAAAAACAGATTCACTCAAAATAAGTTGAAACTACTAAACTACCAGACCTCTAAACAATTAGAGGATAAAGGATGACAGTAGACAATTAAGTGCTAAAATGTGTGGTGCAGAGTGAAACTGCTAGAGGAATGCTAGGAAGGAAGAGATCATCTGAGGTTCCAACCACTAGGCGAGTCTTCCCTGAATAGGTGGGGCTTCCATGCACATAGAATTTGGTCACTTCAAACAACCAATATAATTTTTTACTCTCCCATAGCCAAGCCTTAATTATAACAATTATTGATTTTTTTTACAGCAGTTCTTTTGTGGTTGTAAAGGGCTTCATAAATATGTTATTATTTAAAATTCTTTTTTCATTTTGACACAGTCATATGTTTCTTTGCTTTTTGTACCACTGGTTTGAGTGACATCAAGAAATACTGCTTTTGCTCTAGAGAGACTGTCCTAAATTGGAGCCTTCAGAAGGAATGGCGTTCATGGCACCAAAGTGACACCCCCTTCCCACCCCCAGCAGCAGATGAAATATTTCAAAGGGGACATCTGCCACCACCACTGAGATTTTACGGAGTACCCACACATGTAGACTCACTAAAGTGGGCATGACAGCTGAAAAATATTAAAAGTGTGTGTGTTTTTAAAAACAACTTATGGTTCGGAATTAAGAAATGACTTTTAAATAAGAACAGAATTTTTTTTTGCAAGCGTATACTTTTTTCTTTATTCTTTTTTTTTTTTGTTGAAGACCCCACACTTGCAAAATCTTTTAGGTCATGTGTTTGCTTTACGAAACATTTGGCAAGTAATAGGTGCCATGGGAATATATCCACTCCATCTGGAATCAGCAGATCCTCCTGGTTTCACTGTACCTGAATTACCACCAGTCCCCATGGCTTACAAATGTTTTTGTTTTCTGTCTTTAATAAATTTTGGATGCAATAATTAAATGGAGGAGTCTTAGTAAAGTCAGTTCTTCCTTAACATTTTGTAAGGCAAATCTTAGGGAAGAAAGCAAATGCATATTTGCCAATTTGATGTTTACAAAAATGAAACCTGCATGGAATGGAATTACTTATTTTCTCAGAAGAGTATTTCCTTTCATAAAATGAAGCCCAGTGAATACACGTTATTTTTGACCTAGTTCCCCCCACTCCACTCTAGTAGAAAACTTTTCAAAGGCATTTAATTTTATTTAGATAATCACAAGTTATGGGTCATGTTGTCCTAACTTTTCTGTTCCTTTTAAAAATTGAACAGATATTGAAACTGGAAAAAGGATTTGGTTATCTGATCCATTTACTGTCAGAGCAAGATTGTTTCTTGCTATATATTTTTGGATTTTTAATTTTTGTCATCAACTGAGGATGGTTATATCACTTCACAAACAGCTTTCTAGATTTCCACTGCTTTAATCATTTTGTTTTGCTTTGCCTTGCTTTATTTTATTTTATTTTATTTTATTTTAAGGAGGAGGTCATGTACAAAATCAGGCTTATAATCTCACAGATACAGCGTCCCTTGTTTGATATTTGGATCTTTCTTCTTTCATTTTGGCAAGAAATACTGTGGGAATAAGTGTTTCTGCCAAGTATCAGTTATTTAAATATTTCATTACCTCACAAAATAAAAAAGAAGATGGAAAAAAATAGCTTCTTTAAGACAATTGGACAAAGACAAATTCCTGATCTATCTGAAGCCCGAGTTCTTGCCCTTTCTTTAGAACACTAGACTTTTTAAAAAGTCCCTTTTAAAAGTTTTGGAAGTATTCATACTATTAAATCCAGTTATGACAATTGAAGATAGTTTTCTAAGAAACGAATCTTCGTGTCAAAGAAAGAATTCTTCCTACATAAGCAAAAGCAAAACAAAATGGAATAGCAACCACCAAGAAAAATATAATAATAAAGTATTAACCTTAATACATTATTGTTAAGAGGAAGAAAACACCACACACTCACACACACACACACACACACACACACTCACAATTTTTCGTTGATCTTCAATAGCTCCTCTTTCTTATTACACATATCTTATTATACATATATGTCTAATTGGAAAGACTCACAAGACCAATAGTGATAAGAACTGGGATTGTGTGTGTGTGAGAGAGAGAGAGAAAGAGAGAGCAAGCAAGAGAGAGAGAAAGCAGACTGCACAAAACCAAAGATCCCATATGGAAATTAACTATTTTTATGTGGTAAAACTTTTTGCTTAATTGCTACAAAATACAACTTTGTATTTGGTGATGAGCTTATAAACTTGAAGATTTTGACTGCTAAAGATAGTGAAAATCTAAGTATATCTAAATAGGTCTAGTTTTACTGTTAACAATATATTATCTGATGTATCTGGCAAGAAACATTTCATCCAGTTGCGGTGGCTCAGTCCAGTAATCCCAGCACTTTGGGAGGCCGAGTTGGGCAGATTGCCTGAGGTCGGGAGTTTGAGACCATCCTGGCCAACATGCTGAAACCCCGTCTATACTAAAAATGCAAAAATTAGCTGGGCGTGGTGGCAGGCACCTGTAATCCCTACTACTCAGGAGGCTGAGGTAGGAGAATTGCTTGAACCCAGGAGACGGAGGTTGCAGTGAGCCAAGAACGCGCCACTGCACTCTAGCCTGGGCAACAGGGCAAGACGCCATCTCAAAAAAAAAAAAAATCATTTTTAATAAAAAAAAATTTATAGTTTGTATTTATTTCATGTACCACTTTACAATTGTGGTGTCTATATCTTTACCTACAGGCTTGCCGAAACATAACTTAAAAAAAGAGTAAAAGAAAGAATACATTTTGCAAATGGAGTCTTATTAGAATATTGCCTATAATGGTGAGGCATTTAAGATTGCTTCTTTTGGATCGAATTCCAGGGACTAATTATTGATAGTTCCAGAATGTCCTTGCTTTTAATCCATGTCAGCCATCTGACAAATCCTTAATGTGTATGTAAAGGAAGCATATTGTCAATTTCCAGTATATTATTATTTAATTATATTTTAATTTCCTAATGACAGATGGAATCCCTTTATATGCCAGCCTATTGCTGTATGCCTGAGCTTAAATTCCTATGTTAAAATAAAGTGAATTCTTCTATTTCAATCTAGAACAATAGTTTTCTGAACGAGAGGGATTGAGCCTGAGAAGCTGGAAATATTCAAAACACTTCTGCACAAAATTCTGTATATGCCATTGGATATAATTTGAATATCAGTAACTTACACATCAGAGCTATGTCAAATATAAAGCTCTAATTTTAGGCCAGGTGTGGTGGCTCATGCCTGTAATCCCAGCACTTTGGGAGGCCGAGGCAGGAGGATTACCTGAGGTCAGGAGTTCAAGACCAGCCTGGCCAAGATGGTGAAAGCCTGTCTCTACTAAAAATACAAAAATCAGCCAAGCATGGTGGTGGGTGCCTGTGATCGCAGCTACTTGAGAGGCTGAGGCAGAGAATTGCTTGAACCCAGGAGGCAGTGGTTGCAGTGAGCTGAGATCACGCCACTGCACTCCAACCTGGGCGACAGAGCTAGATTTCGTCTCAAAAAATAAAATAAAATAAAGGTCTAATTTTAGTGGATGGAAAATCATATTTTGGACGTTTTTTAGACATTTTTATTTAAAAGAAAAACCTTTCAATAGCTTACACTTATACTTTTTATATAACATGTCTCTATTTTTAAAATATAAAAGGAATACTGTTTTTTCATTGTCTTTGAAAACAAATTAAGGAATAAAAGATTTCTTTCGGCATAAATACACATTATTAGACTTAGGAGAAAAATGTAAGCTTAAGTATAGTACCAGATTTTTAGTTCAAGATGTTTTGTTTGTTTGAGACAGGATCTCGCTCTGTTGCTGAGCCTGGAGTGCAGTGGTGTGATCACAGCTCACTGCAGCCTCGACCTCCTGGGCTCAAGTTTTCCTCCGGCCGTCGCCCAGCAAGTAGCTGAAACAAGAGGTGTGTACCATCATGACTGGTTAATTTTTATAGAGACAGTTTCACCGTGTTGTCCAGGCTGGTCTTGAATTCCTGGTCTCAAGCAATCTACCCTCCTCGACTTTCTAAAGTGCTGGGACTACAAGAGTGAGCCACCATGATTACTTTTCATACCTGAAAGATTTTGCTTATTAGACCGCCTGTTATGCATATAATAGTATATATATTTGAGAAGTGTCTGTTCATGTCCTCTGCCCACTTTTTGATGGGGTTGTTTGTTTTTTTCATGAACGGACACTTCTCAAAAGAAGACATTTATGCAGCCAAAAAACACATGAAGAAATGCTCCTCATCACTGGCCATCAGAGAAATGCAAATCAAAACCACAGTGAGATACCATCTCACACCAGTTAGAATGGCCATCATTAAAAAATCAGGAAACAACAGGTGCTGGAGAGGATGTGGAGAAATAGGAACACTTTTACACTGTTGGTGGGACTGTAAACTAGTTCAACCATTGTGGAAGTCAGTGTGGCGATTCCTCAGGGATCTAGAACTAGAAATACCATTTGACCCAGCCATCCCATTACTGGGTATATACCCAAAGGACTATAAATCATGCTGCTATAAAGACACATGCACACGTATGTTTATTGCGGCACTATTCACAATAGCAAAGAGTTGGAACCAACCCAAATGTCCAACAACGATAGACTGGATTAAGAAAATGTGGCACATATACACCATGGAATACTATGCAGCCATAAAAAATGATGAGTTCGTGTCCTTTGTAGGGACATGGATGAAACTGGAAAACATCATTCTCAGTAAACTATCACAAGGACAAAAAACCAAACACCGCATGTTCTCACTCATAGGTGGGAATTGAACAATGAGAACTCATGGACACAGGAAGGGGAACATCACGCTCCGGGGACTGTTGTGGGGTGGGGGAGGGGGGAGGGACAGCATTAGGAGATACACCTAATGCTAAATGACGAGTTAATGGGTGCAGGAAATCAACATGGCACATGGATACATATGTAACAAACCTGCACATTGTGCACATGTACCCTAAAACCCTAAAGTATAATAATAAAAAAAAAAAGTATATATATATATATATATTCAGTAGCAATTTTTTTGCTTTTATTATTATTTTTAGTGGACATATAATGATTCTATGTATTTATGGGGTACAGTGTGATATTTCAATACATGTATGCAATATGTAAGCTCAAATCAGAGTAATTAGCATAGCCATCACCTCAAACATTATTATTTCTTTGTTTTCTTGGAAACACTAGAAACCTACTCTTCTAGGTATTTGAAAATATACAATAAATTGTTGATTATAGTGACCCGATTGTACCATAAAACATTAGTACTTATTCCTCCTATCCAGCTGGAGTTTCTCGTCTGTTAACCAATCTCTGGCTATCCCTCTCTTTCCGCTACATTTGCCTGCCTCTGATAACAACTATTCCACTGTCTACTTCTATGGAATCTACATTTTTAGCTTCTGCATATGAGTGAGAACATGTGTTGCTTCTAAAGATGAAAAGAATGTGAGTATATTAGAGATTATAGAACAGACTCAACACTTATAATACCTGTGACTTTAGCTGATACTTACAGGATTTTCTTCTCAACAATTATTTATGGGGACAATCCTATGAAACCCAGTTATGGTAAAACTCCAGTTTGTACGTTTTCATATACTAAGGATCAGGGGAAACCTTGGGCAACATTACACTCCACAAATCTTAGATGACACAGATATTAAGTTATAAAAATTATATATATATATGTTATATGTATATATATAAGTGCTTCTGGCTTTATTCATAAAAACAGGTTTTAATGCAATTTTAGTTATTTGTAAATCTTTAAAAATAGCTTATTCTCTGGTATTATGACTCAGAAGGTCTTCCATGAAATAAGTAAATTTTGAGACATTCTCCTTCTATGAGTTATGGTTTTAGTAACTAATGAATTATCTCCTTGTCTGGGATGTCTTAGTTTAGTCACACACACACACCACACACACCACACACACACACACACATAAAGTTGGTATCTTTTTAAAAAAATTTATGTTGGTCAAGGCATTTAAAATGTGGGATATGGGAAGAGATGGATATAACCTTTTGAGGCCTGAAAAGTGTAAAGTTTTGGGACCTCCCCCTCCCCTGAGAAGAAGAATGCGAAATTATAAATATAAAAATAGGTACAGGATCTTGGATGCTATCTTTGCTAGTGAGGGGCCCAGATGCTGAAGCTTATAGATTAAGGCCTTTCCGTGAAGCTTCAGATTCTTTTCTCATCTCCTTTTTTCCTCCTGCACTTTATTCCCAAGGGGAAGAATTAACGTTGATGGTCACAGACATTTATAATGCTAATGTGCTATGTACTAGTCTATCTATCTATCTGTCACTCCCTCTCTCATCATTTCTCACTCACTCGCTCTCCCTCAAACTCAGTTGTCTTTTTGCAGATTTTTAAAAATCATACTTTCCTTTTCCCGCAGTTTTAGGTTGGGATATATCTTGAGAAGACCTGGGGTGGGACAACTATGGTTTTTATTGAATAAGAAACTTTTACTTTCCCCTTTCTCTCTTGAGGTACTTTTCTTCGAACTCATTATTCCTTGTCATTGGGGTTTTTAGATATAGAAGACTAAGACACAGGTATAGAGTTTAGGTCAAATGTCTCAAACCCAAAGCCAGGAGTGTGATGAGAATGCAGAAAGCAGACCTGGAGTAAGAGAAAAAACGAGCGACTGAGGCTGGAATGTCTGCCTTGTGGTCAGAGCAGCCATGATTTAGCTCTGCCTAGATGTTCCCCGATAGGCAGATGATTCTAGCGGTGCAGATCTTCTTTGTTTTCCATCCCCAGAAAAAGAAGCAGTCAGGCTTTTAAAATAAGAGACCAGCTACTTTTTAATGTTTGCAAGCAATTTAGTATGTTTAACAATACACTGACAGCCAAAACCTGTATGAGCCTGCTGCAGTGAATGGTCATCAATTTGTAATCTAAAATGTATAGGCAAAGGGGAAAATGGGGTTGTCAGTGGATTTGGGCTGCTTAAGTCTGTCTGTAGCTTAGGGAAAAGGAATCTCCTTCTGGCCAGCCTAGGTGTTCAGGGCTTTTGTCTACTACTTCTGAGGAATGAAGAACATTTATTCGCTTAGCCACATCCACTGCACATATGTATCTCCTGGAGAGATCTCAGGTGAAGTGAAGTTGGAGATAGGACTGAGAAGAAGTGGCTGGTGGTAGGACAATATTCAGGTATTCATGATCTTAGATTTCTAATAAAATGCCATTTCAATTCTACCTTACAGGGTATTAACTGCCTGTACTTTCTATTTAGGAGATTTCTGCAGCTTATTCTTGGGCTTTAATTTATAGAAACTGTTTCTTAACCCTGTAGCTGAGGGATTTTATGGTTTCCAGTACATCCAGGACTGCCATGCTATTGAGGATTTTCATATTCCCACATTAAATGTAGAGAGGAGCCCGATTATACAGAATGCTTTTCCTGTCATTTGGCCTCTTGACATTTCCCGTATGTTCTATAACTGAGCCTGGCAGGGATTTTGTACGTAGTTTAAATCACTTACAAAAAAAGCAGGTCTGGAATCTCATTTCCTTTTTTCTCTAGGGAACATCCATGTTCTAAATTGACATCAACATATGATAGAAATTGGTCACTCCCTGATACAGTCTTTCAGGAATTTTTGCTATTTTAAGGCCTATTATTATTTCCAGCAGTTGCTACTTCATAATTCAGCAAAATACAGTCATCCAGAACTGCCTGACATATCAGTAGTTCTGTTCCTGGCCTTAACTCCCCGGTAGCTAGCCCTGCCACTTAACACAGACATGACAGGGGGCAAGAGCTTATGGGCTTTGAGTCTAAGGAAAAATGTAGTCCAGTCTGTTTCCACTCCTCTCTCTTTACTTTTCCTAGGAATCTAGGTTTGTTTGGTAACTCTCAGCAGCCTTATCTGAATGGAGTCAATCAAGTTTTTAGACTGCATCCTGCCTCTTCCAGTCTAACTGCATCTGCAACAATTTTTTTGTGTGTTCAAAATGAGGGGTGAGAAGAGTGAAGACAGTGAAGAAAAGAACAGACAAAGAAAACACACAGGGTTTTTTGCAAGATACAAAATAATAAAGAACAGAGAATGTAGGCAAGAGAAACATATGAGACTATAAGAAGAAATCAATAGGGCGGAGTTAGAAAAAGATGTATACTCAATTACAATATTTTTGCTCCTTCCTAACTTCTAAAGAGCATTTGAGTGTTTTGCAGAATTTCTTCAATTCTACATGAGGGTACTTAGTGGAATAAGTTTGGTTTTTTTTCTTTCCTTCCTTCCTTCCTTCCTTCCTTCCTTCCTTCCTTCCTTCCTTCCTTCCTTTCTTTCTTTCTTTCCCTCCCTCCCTCCCTCCCTCCCTCCCTCTCTCTCTCTCTCTCTCTCTCTCTTTCTTTCTTTCTTTCTTTCTTTCTTTCTTTCTTTCTTTCTTTCTTTCTTTCTTTGTTTGTTTTGAGATGGAGCGTGGCTCTTGTTGCCCAGGCTGGAGTGCAATGGCACGATCTCGGCTCACTGCAACCTCCGTCTCCTAGGTTCGAGCAATTCTCGTGCCTCAGCCTCCTGAGTAGCTGGAATTACAGGTGCCACCACCACCTTCCTTTAAAAAGAATTTAAAATTTTCAATTCTTAAAATTTTGTATTTTTAGTGGAGACTGAGTTTTGCCATGTTGGCCAGGCTGGTCTCGAACCCCTAACTTCACATGATCTGCCTGCCTCGGCCTCCCAAAGTGCTGGGATTACAGACATGAGCCACTGCGCCCCGCCTGAGTGTTTTTTTTGTTACTTATTTATGTTCATTATGCTAGTTCACTATAAGATTTTACATCCACCTGGTTGCTAAATTAATGCTTCATAGGACAGAATACTCACTGACAACCCAATCTTACATTCTTCCTATGAATGCTTTTGTTTTGTTTTCGAGGTTTTTGAATCTCTGAGGTTTCAAAACATGGATAACTGAAGATTCATTAACTTAGGCACTAATGAGTTTCTAAATAAAGGTTTGCATGGGAGCAGCCTTATGTACTTAAAAATTTAGCCAACTTCAGAGAATAAATCAACCGAGCATGTCAGGAAAGAGCATGCGAGGACTCTGCAGCTGCAAGGACTTTTTAAAAAAGTAATTGAAAAGAGGTCATTTTCAACCATAGTTTATAGCATATCAGTTTGTAGTAGGTGGTGGGGACTGATTCTGAGCTGTTGTTTTTTTAGATGACTAAGTTGTCATTTTTAATTAGCTTTATGCTTTTCTTAAAGGCTAATTACTTTTTTTAAAAAATCAAGATTGCTTGATTGCTAATGACAAGGGTGCTATGGTTACATATTTTTTACAGAATATTCTCCAACTTACCAAGTTGTACAGAACTATATGTCTTTTGGGTTTCTTTTACAATAATGTACATGTTTTTAAAACCAGAAAAATACATATTTACTAATAATATTAGTAAAACATCTTGTTTTTGGCAAGAGGATCACTGCTAACATATTTAACAAAACATAAACATTCATGGTCCTATTTGGAGTTAAAATATATTTTATATCTCCATTTCCTTATAACTAGCATAATTTTCTGGACAAATGCACTGCAACAGCCAAATAAATATGCTGAATATAAAAGTCATTTTACTGATACCCTCTGTTGGGAGGTATATGCTATAGGGGGTTTTCTTATCCAGCTCCTATTCTGAATCATACTGTGTCATCCACATTTTCTTATTGCTGTGACTTACTGTGTACAAGGTTTAGGTGAAGGGATAGCATCAGAGTGTTGTTGTTGACTGTAGAAGAGAGATTTTATTTCTGCAGAGTTAATTGGTTCCTCACTTAACAGGTAATGTCGTTTGTTACCTCTCTAGGAAGCAGCCAGGTGAGTTAAACACCTCAGATTAATAATGTTCAAATTTTCATGGAGTACTCTCAGGTTGCACATTTTCTGATCACCTACTACATGGCAGGCACTGTTCATGACACTGAACAAAACAGATGAAAACCCCTGTCCACAGGGAGCTTAGAATCTAGTGGGAGAAAACATGATAAATAAAATGAATAGGTAAATGAAGTGGAACATGAGAAAGGCAATAAGTGTTATGAGGAAAAAATGACATAGGGAAGGGAGAGGTGCTGGTGAGAGTAGGAGAATTGCAATGTCAACAGGGAGGCCAGAGATGAATTCATTTAGAAGGTGATATTTAAACACAAATTTGAAGGAAGTGAGCTTAGGGATATGTGGGAGAACAGTGCAGATAAATACAACTGCACGTGCAGAAGCCCAGGGGTGGGAGTGCCTGGTATGTTCATGGAAGAGCAAGGTTGCTGTAGCATGAGAGAGCAACAAGGAAGATACACAGGAGATTAGGTGAGAGTGATAAGGTGGGATGAATCTTATGCAGCCTCAGAGACCCTCAGAAGGATTTTAGGTTTCATGGTTCAGGAGAGGGGAAGGAGGGTGCTGAGTGAGGGAATGCCAGGATCTCATTTAGGATCTAACAAGAGTACTCTACTGAAGAGAGAACAGATGGAGGAAGACAAAGCTATAGGCTGAAGGATCATTTCTGAAGCTAGTGCAATAGTCCAGGCACAGAAAGTGAATTTCATTCTATCTTTAATGTTTCTCCAGTTATCACAGTGGAGAACATTACTTCATTACCCTCACAGAGAAAATTATCGTTAAGCATTGAGAAGTCACTAGAAGCTCTGAACATGACTCCATTCTTCACACTTTCTCCAGTGATAGAATTGACCACAGGGAAAGCCTTCCATCGAACCTGTGATATTTTGGTAAATATGTAATTATACATGCAGCATCTTTGTATGTTCTTTTCAGCAAACAATATAAACCAGATGTGTGGTGAGTCAGAATCCTCTCTGGAGGCTGTCCTGAGAAAGTAAAGACATATTGATTTAGAGGCCACACCTGCAGTTCTTGCTGCTGTTTGCTGCTTCTGCTGCAGCTTTGACATCAGCTGCTTAAGGAAAGCCTCTGCTTCCAAAATCCTCTCTTCTTGATTAAGTGGAGGAACTCTGGGTCAAGAAGATTCTTTAATCACTTCATTGCAAAGCACAGAGCATTAAGAAATGACATCGTCTTATAGGAGATCACTAAACCCCACCTGATATTTAACATGATCTGCTTGCTTTATAGTGAGCTCGAAGCAATCACCTCTAAAGTTATCTGTGAAAATAAAGACTCAGAAAATGTAAGAACAGGTAGAAGTATGTGAAAGGTATCAAGTAAATATAAAAACTTGCACTGTTTTCCAGATAAACCAAGAAATTCAGACTTTCACTGTAAGCAAGACTGTACACTTAAGATATTTAAAAGAGGGGGGAAAATGGCTCTATTAAGTGGACAAGTAGTCAAGGAAAATGCTGGGAATATTGGGATTTAAATTACTTCTTATAGTAATCCAAAATCATAGCCACACAAAGCTCTAGACATGACGCAGATGTAAACATTTCCTTTCTTTTTCTTTTAATTTCTCTTTTTGGTCATTTAAGTGAGTGAAACTTTAAGGTTGATGAAAAACATACTATTATAATAGTTTTCATAAGGAGTAAAAGTCTGATAATTTTTCAGGGTAATGGCAGTAACCATCCCACTTTGGGCATTGATTTTTTTTTTCAGATTTTAGTTATGTTGACCCAAATAATCACATCCAGATTATAATATGAAGTCTCTACTTGTAATAATATTTTATTAATAAAGGTTATTAACCCATCACTAAGTTTTTTATCATGATTGGATCTTCACCTTTACAAAGAAATCCTGATTTCTTATTAACCATTCAATGTTCAAGGTGGAGTAATTTGTGTACCTACTAAGGTAGGCAATTTGGATTGTTTTTCTCTTGGTCCAGATGAACTTACACTTCCTCTTTTAATCAATAGTCCAAGAGTATTTTGTCAATGGAAGTGATAGGTCCAAGAAAGAGCTTAGTATTTCAGGCTAGGGGAGCAAACATACTGATATGGGAAAAAGTTATAAATGGGGACTATAAAATAAGCACTCTCTTAGGGCTATCATCTGAATATTGGTATCCATCCCCAAATTCATATGTTGAACTCCTACCTACCAAAGTAATAGTATGAGGAGGTGGGGTGTTTGGGGGATGATTAGATCATGAGAACTGAAACCTCATGATTTGGATTAGTGCTCTTATACAAGAGACCCCAGAGAGCTAATTGGCCCATTTAACTGTGTGAGGACACAGTAAAAAGATTTCATCTATAAGCCAGAGATCAGGCTCTTACCAGACACTATATCTACCAATGCCTTGGTATTGGACTTCTCAGCCTCCAGAACGATAAGAAATATATTTCTGTTGTTTATAAACTACCCAGTTCATGGTATTTTATAATAGCAGCCCAAACAGACTAAGACCAAGAAAAAAAACCAAACTGGTATTTAGAAATTGATGTGCTGTGGTAACAAATAAATAAATTGTGGAAGCGACCTTGAAACTGGGTAATGGGTAGAGGCTGGGAGAATTTGGAGGAGCATGCCAATACAAACCTTTATTGCTATGAGTTGACTTTTAAGGGTGGTTCTAGTGAGGAGCTGCAGAGAAAGCCTTAGTCTTCTTAGAGAATACCTAAGTGGTTGTTGTTCAGAATGATGATGGAAATATGGGAAGTAATGGCCATTCTGATAAGGTCTCAGATGGAAATGAAGAGCATGTTTTTGGAAACTGGAGGAAAAAAGATCCTTGTTATAAGAGGCAAAGAACTTGACTGAATTGTGTTTTTGTCCTAGTATTTTGCAGAAGGTAGAGCTTGTGAACAATGTGGCTGTTTAGCTGAAGCTATTTTCAAGCAAAGTGTTGAAGGTGAGGCTTTGCTTCTCTTGACTGCCTATTGTAAAATGCAAGAGTGAGAAATAACATAAAGACAGAAGTGTTAATCAAAGAGGCAGCAGAACTTAAACACTTGAAAAATTCTCAGCCTGTCTGCATCGTCAAAATGAAAAAAAAAAAAAAAAACCTGTTCAGGAGAGAAAACGGGTGTGGCTAAAGCAGATCAGGATGAAGCAGCCATCTCAATGTGAGGTAGGACCTATTGTTTTAAAGATTGGAAAGTTGGACATCTCTTCAGTGTTGTCCTCTACTACTTGTGGCGTAGCTCTAGGGTCTGAGAATACTCAGCACTGCCAAATTTCTCTACTTCCCCTACAAATTATTTGAACTTTTTGTTCTTCCAGTTTCTCTCCCAATAAAAATTTATAATAGATTATTCCACAAATATGAAGAGTGATAGAAATGATAATACTTTTTTTTTTAGTCCCTGGACAAGATAAATTACTCAAGGGTAAGGAAATGCCTGTTTGTTCTTCTTCTTCATTTTCTTTTTTTTTAGGAAAGAAGAATAAATTAATTTCATTTGAAGAACCCCAGATGTCCTTAAAATAAGCTGTGACTGCCAAAAGAGTTCTTTAGAAATTCTCTGATGAGTCAAAATTCCAAGGTTCTTTCCCACGTTGGCTTGTGTGGTTCCCTAATATTGCTTTGGGTTAGGTCAGACTGATAAGGGATCTCTCACTAAAATGTTCCTACAGTCCTCTCAGTTGTCAGCTGGTTTTTTGAATTCAGGATTTCTCCAAAATCGTATCCCATCAGATCATTTTTCATTTCTCACTGATCCCTGAGCTGAGCTGCACGTTAAACAATAAAGGGAACAGTATTTATACAAATGTTGATTGATTCAAATACTAATTGGCAATATATGTGTGCAGTAGTTTCCTTCAATATATGTTATAATATTCATAACTAGTCTCATGTCCAGGATATCAGACATTATGTATTTGGACATTATTTGTTATACTTCATTTAATTATCTCTCATAGATTATCAATAGAGCATTTAAAAAACATGAATAAGTGCGTGCAGAGTGCTTCTCCATAACCAAATGGGTGTGTATAATTTTTTCTTTGGTAAAATTTCCCAGAGACCTTCTCTGAAGTAGTCATTTAAATGATAGTGATCTTTGGATGATTTTGTTAGGATTAGATAATAAGGGTATGACTCATAAACATGTCATTTCAATCTGGGAACAAGTAACTATAACCCACTCTCTGTAGCCAAAAACCTCTCATTTTCATGGCTTTCCCACCCCCACATAAATGGCATACACCTCCAGTCTTTACACTGGCAGGTTTTCTTAGAAAAATGACCCATTCCATGATGAAGAATACCTAAATCCCACAAGTAAAAGAAGCAGCCTGTTATTACTCTTGCTGTTCAGTACATGAAAAGCAAAGTATGTGAGAACCAGGCACAACCTGTAATTTGGTAGCCAAACAACAGATCTGTGCTGTAACAGGAAAAATAAAAATATAGTTCTACTTTGGTATTCTTGGATGGCCTGCCCTGGAGGAGTGAAACTGCTTGATTTTCTCACTTTCAGAACAATGTTCTTGTCTGCCACTAGATCCAACTAAAGAAGATCCCGCACATGGGGAGTTCTGCGTTTGTTTCCATTCCAAGGACTGAGATTCAGGAATGTATGCTTTTTATTTCCTCTGCCACATATAAGGCCTTCCTCTACTGACACACATACTTTTCTCCTAAATGCATTTTAGAGTTGAACTGTTTTAGGCTGCATTTTCTTCTCCTTAAGCAAGGAACACTGTTGTCTCACTATCGGAGTGATCAGAATTCCTTCTATCTATGACTGACTGTAACTTGCCCTTGGCAGAATGGTTCTTCCTGCTTCAGTCTATAAGGCGATACAAAAAGATTGATAATGGGCCTTGTTTTATCAATACCAATGACATATATTGACCTTTTTGACATATGTTGACCTACATATTTAGATCTATAATTTTTAAACACATGCATGTACATATATACCTATACCTCTCTCTCTCTATATATATATACAAACACACACACAAATATATACTTGTGTATATACACACATGAATATGAATATATACATATACTGTATTAGTGAGGGTTTCCTGGAGAGACAGAACTAATAGGACATACATATATATAAAGGGGAGTTTATTAAGGAGTATCAACTCACACGATCACAAGGTCCCACAATAGACCATCTGCAAGCTGAAGAGCAAGGTCCCAAAGCTGTAGAACTTGGAGTCCAATGCTCGAGGGCAGGAAGCATCCAGCACAAAAGAAAGATGTAGGCTGGGAGGCTAAGCCAGTCTAGTCTTTTCACGTTTTTCTGCCAGCTTTATATTCTGGCCATGCTGGCAGCTGATTAGATGGTGCCCATCCAGATTAAGGATGGGTCATATGTTGACCTACGTATTTAGATCTATAGTTTTAAACACATGCATGTACATACATACCTATACCTATGCCTCTACTGGGGATGGGGAAGCTATTTCTCCTGGCAAAAAAAGGTTCATTAGATTTACAAACTCAGTGTCCTCAGCTTCATCAGGGTCCTCCCACACATCCCCATTCCAAGTTGCAGGGTCCCATTCTTTTCCAGTCAGTGCCCTCACTTTAACAGTGGACACCTGGCAAGACTGTGCATGCAGCTTTCATTGGAGGTCAGCTACTGGCATTATAAGAACTCATGTCTGATTTTCCACCATATCAGCTCTTTCTCTGTGGGTGATAAGACTCTCACTCAGGGCAATCTTAGCAGATTTGAGGCTCAATATCTGCTTCTGAAGCTGGGAGTTAGAATCTCTGAGTTCATCATTTTCTTTCATCACTTTGTCCAGTGATTTTAGGAGCAATCAACCAACTTCATTATGTTCTTTGGTTCTCCACATATGGTCAAGGTATTATGTATAGAGTCACTAAACTCCTTGCCTCTCATGAGTGGTGAATCAGGAGTGTCAAATGGATTTATTGTGTATAACTCTCTAAACAGTTCATGCCAAGGACTATCAGTGTTCTCCATACTATTAGAAGTAGAGTCCTTAGCACTCTGGGGTTTAATAATATTAAGCAGCCAACTCCAGAAACCTGAAAACCAACGAAAGAACTCCATCCTTAATATTCTATTCCTCTAGAACCACTCCTGGTACCAAAATCTGTATTAATTAGGGTTCTCTGAAAGGACAGAACTAATATAACACACATATACGTGTGTGTGTGTGTGTGTGTGTGTGTGTGCATGCATGTGTGTGTGTATATATATATATATATATATATGAGTTATCAGGGAGTATTAACTCCCATGATCCCAGCCTACTGACTCAAATATTAATCTCTTTTGGCAGCACCTTCACAGGCACACCCAGGAGCAATACTTTGCATCTTTCAATCCAATCAAGTTGACATTCAGTATTAAACATCATATATGCCTATACAGTTTAATCGGGAAAATTCATATTTGCCTTGGTTCTTATAATAATAGCAACAAAAATGATGAAAACATTGTTATTATTGTATAACTCTCACTGAAGACATTTTAAAATAGATAATGGGAATTTGACACAGTTGCAAGAGAAATAGCTTTTAATCCAAGGAATCCCCAAAGCAAAAATCATTCTATGAAAATGTTAGGAATCTGAGGCTCAAAGAGGAGACTTGAAGCCTTGCCAATAGTCCTTTATCTAGAAAGCAATCTGGAGCCTAACCAGGGATTTGACTTTCAGACCAGTGAGTTTTCTTTCTCCAGGTTGCTTTGTAACCTGAAGTGTTTAGATCACAAGTGTTACTGGTTCTTTACTTCCTTAGCATTCAGTCCCACTAAACTTTTTATTGAGTAGTGCGTACATCATAACAAAATCTCTGCACTCTAAAAAATTGCAAAATTCTTTCTATTGTTAAACAGAATTGTATCAGCATCATGATACAATTTGATGGGGGAATATGCATTCATAAGACAGCATCACGAGACAGATTAAAGTATTTTCCTAGTAGATGGAAAAATCTAAAGAATCTTTTGGTGGGTTGATATGTCATGGGAAGAAATAAAATGTAACTAATTCCAGCAAACCTTTGTATTAACACATGTAACAAGAGGAGACAAAAACTAGGTTTGTCCATCCTTTCCCTTGGCTTTATTCTAAATTGGTGCAGTTAACCTCTGTGTTTCTGAAGAGCTAAGTTGCTGTTACTTCTCCTCTTCCCTCTGGGCCTAGGAAAGGCAGATCAATGAGGACAAAAAAATACTTTTGTGTTTCAGGAACACGAGGGGGATCAATTAAGGTGCCAAAGCTGAGCTAATGCTTTGAGTTGAGGAGGCTGTATTATAAGGGCGTTTAGAGAAGAGAGGTGTTCTGAAAGTGTTGTAGGTCTTTCTGAGGCTAGAAGGGACCATCAGTCTCTCCAGTGGGAGATATTCTTGACCCTAAGAGATGCCAATATCCTTCATGAGGTAGTCTAGGGATTCTAGAGGTGGGGACTTAACATTAGTAACTATGGCCATAAGGGTCACAGTGAACAATATCCATCCCGGCAAAGAAGACTCCTGAGGGTCCCACCTGAGAAATAGTAACAGCAAAGTCCTGTGTGCACCAATGACCAGAGTGCCCTGCACCAAATCTTCTGGAGTGACCCAAGAAGAGCTCGAGCCTAAACAAAACTTCCTTCCAGAAATATAGGAGGGAACTCTGAGCAGATTCATAATTAAGAAATTTAAAAAGAACTTGGGAACTCAATTTCATTCAACTAACCAAAAGCCTTGCCCACTCAGATCAATTCTATTTTCCTTTTTTTTGTCTTCATGCATATCCTCCATCTAAACTTTGTTTGAGGTGAGAAAGATAGGTTGAGGAAAAAACCATGAAAGTTATTTCCTGGCATCTCACCCAGGAATGAGTGATGAACAGAGCCTGGAAACAACTTTAAAAGCCATTTTCTTTGCTCATATGAGGTCATGAGGTTGCTCTTTGCAACTCTCTGGGCACCAGAATGAATGAAAGTGGCACAAAACACACCCAAGGTTTATCACTGATTTAAAGTGATTGATGGCTGGTCTTGTCTGATTGTGCCACATTGTCAAACCATCCATCATCCCAAACAAACTCTGTACTCCATAGTCCAATATACAGTTACATGTGGCCAAAGGGTTTAGGATTTTTCTTTCTCTTTCTTTCTTTCTTCTTCTTTGTTTTTCCCCCAGAGAGCAGTTGGTGGTGGGGTGGGAGGAGAAAGAGAACAAGTTGCTTCCTTTTACAAAACTGCAAAATAGTTGTCTGTTAAGAAGCAAGTACTCTGATGACACATGCTGAATTCCTGTTAAGTTTATGTAGGAGTTTATTCATTTCCATTAAGCAAACCACATTTTCGACATTTCCCATACTTTCCTTAGGCTGGGTCTTCCTCAAGATTTTTTTTTATAAGGTCTAATATTTGTCCTTCTCAGAGAATCAGTCATTCCTAATTCCCAGACCAATCGTGCATGGAGACAGGAAGTTCATTTTTGTAAGATACCTAGAAGTGATTATTGAAGTACTCATTACTCAAAACATAGAAGATAACGTATAAGGAAAGAGATGTAACACACAATCTCTTCTTAACTTTAAGATCTCTACATCTCAGAGTAACTTCACTCTTTCCTTTTCCTGTTTCCTAGGAGTTGATATTCATAAGTAGTTAGCTGTAATTACATCTTTTACCCATTTAATACAAAAGTAAGATCATGCTGTGTATGAGGTGGATTGCCCTTTTTTTCCCCACATAAGATTATATTTTGAGTGTTTCAACCAGGTTATTGCAAAATCTTCAAATGCATGATTCTTCAGGATGACCAGGAATGTGTTAGCACCTTCTGACTGACTCAACTGGGTTATGTGGACTGCTTGGGGTGTGCCACTGCAACACTGAGGGTGAGCCCACCCATTCTGAATCACCAGTGCTGCTTATCTCATCCATGACATGACTTCTCCTGCTCACCTCTGAGCTCCAGGGATCAGCTCAGGATCTAGCTCACTCCCCACACCCTGCAGTGCCTCTAGTCACAGAATCTCAGGTCCAACTTTGCTGCTCTAGGTGCCATAGTTCCTAGAACTTGGCTTTTTCCTCAGTCATCATTCAGGCCCCTGTTTTTAGACAGTTGTGAGGACCAGGCTTTGCTCTGTCCATATGTGGTACCTCTCCACATCTCTTGTCTATACATCCATTCTTGGCATTCTTGCAAAGAGAGATGCTGTTCTGCTTTCTTAGATGTCCCCTTATTCTTCCTCGCCTCCCTGATGCTACATTCTGACAATCTCTTAGCACGTTCCACTGTGCCTTGGACCCTGGTGTTATGCCAGTGTCATGATTGTGTGTAGCTGTATTACATGGATACACTCGTTTTTTCTAGGTATTAACCTCAGTCATGCCTTCTACCATCATCAGCTCCTAATTCCTACATAAACAACCTTACTGTGGCTTCAGTAGCTGTAAGTTAGTTGGTTGAAGGAATTGCACCAGGTTCGTTGATGCCCAGATTCTCCCTCTTTGGGTAGTTCTATCAAAGTGACATATCATCTGGATGCCTTTTATGACTTCTAGGTTAACATCTCCCCAGAGGCTTCCTCTTGGCTCATTGACTTAAACTACGGGAATTTTTCCCCACTGGGGACATTTGGCAATGTCTGGAGACATTTTTGGTTGTCACAACTAGAGGAACGCTGCTGGAATCTGGGGAGTAGAGGCCAATGATGCTGCTAAACATTATACAAGGCACAGAACTAGTCCATACAATGAATTAAGTGGCCCAAAATGTTGGTGGATATGGTTAGCTAGATTATGTTGAGTTTTTTCATTTATATTTATAAGAGATGTTGTTCTGTATCTTTCTTCACTTGTGGTGTCTTTGTCTGGTTTTGGCATCAGGGTAATACTGGCCTCTTAGAATGAGTTGGTAAGTAGTTGGTAAGTGTTCTCTCCTATTTTAATTTTTGGAAGAGTGCATAAAAGTTGGTACTGATTCTTCTTTATATGTTAGGTAGAATTCATTAGCGATGCCATCTGGGCTGGGGATTATATTTGTGAGAAGTCTTTAAATTCCAAACTCAATCTCTTTACTTGTTATATGTTGTCCCAAACTGTATTTTTGTAGTTCTAAAAGTGGATGCATTTCCCTCTTATTTGAAAAAGGCAAAACTCATTGAAATATTATCTTTGGTATCTTGGTGAGGGAGAGGAAATGGAATAATTTCTCCAAATGCAGAAATCCTGCCTTAAGCTGTACACACCATAGCCCATGAGCATACAATGCCACACTTACCTCTGGCTCAAGGCACACTGTACCTCCCCTTTCTCTATGATTCTCAGGGACACATTCAACACTCCTTCCTTTACCTGCCTAACTCAATAATAGTGGATAGATGTACTACCACACCTTGGATCCTCTTTATTAAAAATGAATGGCGAGGCCTCACCAAAGAATCTTGAACTTTGTATCACTATATGAATGGCACTAAGCAAGGCACTGTGAATAAGATACCAGATCCTTCATGCTCTGGTACTTTTAGGCTAACATGGAAAATAAAATATGTTCACATATGACTTCTTAATATCCATATCAGTGCACTCTGACATGAATCTGTCCAAGTAATTAATTTCATGGAATATGGCTACTCCTGGCCTCTTCCCACCCTCCTAAGTCCCAGTCTTCAATTCTGGATAGGCACTCTAACAAAAAAAATCTGAATAAAACTAAATTAACATCCAAAAATGATGTATAAAATACACCAAGCCAGTAATTTCATAAGGAAGCCAAATTCCTTGTGCTGCCAAAATTCTTATCTGGTGATATCCTTCACTTCACCTAATAATTTATATGTTCTAATGAATGAGAAAATGAAACAATTTGGTTCCTTTTTAGTGAAATATATTTTTACTCTCCATTACCATGAGCTTCCTCTCTGCTCTTGGTTTTTCCTTTGCTTTTCTACGTAGCTGAAATCAGAGACGCTTGTCTTCCCAGTTAGTTCTCAGCTTGTCTCTCTAACTATTTTCCCTGATATCCTTTTAATCTCACCTCTCTCTGGTATTTTTTCTATATTAAGTAGAATGATGGAAGTTGTTAGCTGGTTATATACAAGCTACAATGGGAGTAGGGAGGAGGGGATTTCATGTCCATCTGGGATTTAGCGTACCTGTGGAGGAGGTGGCACTGGGCAGAAGGACTCTCTAGTACAAGGGACAAACATGGGGAAAGGCGTCCTTGCAAGGAAGTCCACAACATGCTCTCAAACAGAAAAGGGTAAGTTTTTATTGGAATGTAGTGGGTGTGAGAAGGATCAGTGAGTAGAAAGGCTAGAAATGTAGATCTGAGACAGACAATTGCAGGCTTTGAATTCTAAGCCTGAGAGTTTAGACATTATAAGCAATAAGGACTCACTGAAGAGAGTGTTATAATCTTAGCTGCACTAAAGCAGGGTTATTTCGGCAGCAGCTTGAAAGATAAGGGGCAGCATGGACTTCAGACTTAGAAAACTAGATCTGTGTGCTAGAACTGCCATGTACTAGCTGAGTGAACCAGGAGAGGTCACCACAGTGGGGCTGGCAATACGTACCCAGCAACGCTTTGCCATGGAGTGGAAAGAATGGGTTTCAAAAACCAGAGCTGAGCCTGGCAGGTATAAGCACTCAGTAAGTGTTCACTGGGAAAAGGCAATATTGGAGGCAGAAAGATTTAAGAATGTTTCTCAATAGTGTGAGTAAAAGCTGTGAGGGACTGAGGAAAAAGGAAGGATTGTGAAAGATAATGTAAAGGAAGAATCTCTAGATCTTGAAAAAAGTGAAAAGGAAAAAATAGATGATGACTGATGTGTTGATAATTGGTGACAGGAAGATGTAATTATCAGAGATAAAAACAGCAGATAAGGAAAATATTTGGTAATTTTAGTAAGAATCATACATGTCAGAATTTGGTTTCTTGGCTAGTTATTTCTGGAAATAATATCAATTATAATAGTAGCTAAAGAGTAAATAGCACTTAATTCTCATATAAATCTTCATGGTAGGCACTACATTAGGTATTATATATTGGCCCTACTTTAAAAAATTAAGCAACTGAGGCACAGATAGGCTAAATAAATTGCTCATGCTCAAATAACTGTCTGAATCAGGCGTTAATTGCAGGCACTCTGATTTCAGAATCAGGAAGCTTAATCTCTACTTAATCTCTATGTTACACTGAAAAGGACTGAAAGCCTAGAATAAGTTCTAGAATACTCAGCTTTTCTGAAGGAGTGGTCAGGCCTCCCTGGCCTACTATGGAGAACTATGTAAGTTGTACCATGTTATTGACTTTACAATGAAACAGATATAAATTATAATTAACAAACGAAAATTTTAAGAATTACTCTGTATCTTTATTTTATTGAAATGAATTCAAATCCAACCAAGACTCCATTCTATTAAGATGGAAAGAGACTTTCAGATGTTAGTGCTACTCTTGACAGAGCTGTGGTAAAATCATTGGTCTTAGGCAGAGCAAGACCTAAGACTGTTGGGGAACTTCTATAGTCATTAGTCATAAATCCACATTACATACTGCTGAGGCTCCATTTGTATTAGCCTACATAGACATGTTCAGGCCTGGTTTCTCTGCAGTTCCCAGGGTCCCTACTGGCAGGGAAAAGTTGGAGATCATGGGAATCCAAACATTATTTCCATTGACCTTTTTTGCATCACGTCCCTTCTATAACATCCTTGTCCCTTCCACAGAACTATGCCAGTGACTGATAGACCTTATATCTCTCCAGTGCAGAAAAGTCTTTCCTTCTCCTTTCTTGTTGATGCATTTGGAGATACTCTCCTTTTTATCCTCCGCATCACCAAGACATCAAAGATAATATTTCCATGAGTTTTGGCTTTTTCAAATAAAAGGGAAATGCATCTGCTTTTAGAACTACAAAAATACAGTTTGGGACAACATGTAACAAGTAAAGAGATTGAGTTAGGAATTTAAAGACGTCCCACAAATATAATCCCCACCCCAGATGGCATTTCTGATGAATTCTACCTAACATATAAAGAAGAATCAGTACCAACTCTTTATGCATTCTTCCAAAAATCAGAATAGGAGAGAACATTTTCTAACTAATTTTAAGAGGCATAGTATTACTCTGATACCAAAACCAGACAAAGACATCACAAGTCAAGAAAGTGAACAATATCTCCTATAGACCAAAAAATCCTGAATATAATACTAGCTAACCATATCCACCAACATACACCAAGGATCATACACCACAACCAAGTGGGATTTATCCCAGGAATACCAGGTTGGTTTAGCATCTGAAAATTAATTAATGGAATAGATGCAGAAAAAGCATTTGTCAAAATCCAATACCCTTTCATAGCAAAAGCACTCAATAAATTGAGGATTGAAGGGAACTTTATCAACCTGCTAAAGGTCATCCACAAAAAACCCACAGCTAACCTCATATTTAATGGTGAAAGACTGAAAGCGTTACCCCCAAGATCAGGAAGAAGACAAGGACATCACTCTCGCCACTTACAGTCAACATTTTACTGGTGGTTCTAGCAAGAGTAATTAGGCAAGAAAAAGAAATAAAAGACATCCTGATTGGAAAAATAAAATTAAACTGTTTGTATTTGTTGAAGTCATGGTTCTGTACACAGAAAATCCTAAAGAATCTATGAAAACCTTAGAGAAAATAAATGAGTTCAGCAAGGGTGCAGGACACAATAACATCATACAAAGGTCAATTATATTTCCATATACTAGCCATGAATAACCTGAAAATGAAATTTTTAAAACATGTCATGAAAAAGAGTAAAATGCGTAGGAATAAAGTGAACAAAAGAAGTATAAAATATATACCTTAAAATTACAAAATATTGTTGAAAAAAGCTAACAAGACAATTTAAATAATTGGAAAGACATCTGATACTCATGGCTCAGAAGATTTAATATTGTTAAGGTGGCAATGCTCTCCAAAGTATCTACAGAGTCAATACAATCCTTATCAATATCTCACTTGGGTTTTGTGTAGAATTTCACAAGCTGGTCCTAAAACTCATCAGAAAATCCAAGGAACCAAGAGCAGTCAAAATAATCTTGAAAAGGAACAAAGTTGAGGGATTCATACTTCTCAATTTAAAAACTTACCACAGAGCTATATGAATCAAGACATTTTGGTACTCACATAAAAACAGATTCATAATGTGTTAGTCAATTTGCATTCCTTGAAGAAATACAAAGAAATATGAAGAAAAGTTGTTTAACTGGCTCATAGTTCTGCAGGCTGTACAAGCATGGCACTGGTAACTGCTTGGCTTCTGGTGGGGCCTCAGGGAGATTTTAATTATGACGAAAGTTGAAGCAGGAACAGGAGCATCACATGGTGAGAGAAGGAACGAGAGAGAGAGAGGGAGGAGGTGCCTCACTCTTTTAAACAACCAGCTCTTGCATTAATTCAGAATGAGAACTCACTCACTATAAGGAGGATGGTACCAAATCATTCATGAGGGACCCACTCTCATGACCCAAACACCTCTCACCAGGCCTCGCTTCCAATACTGAGGATTACATTTCAATATGAGATCTGGAGGGGACAAACATCCAAACTATATGATCTAGATAAATGGGATACAATGGAAATTCTAGAAATAAATCTTTATGTTTATAATTAATTGATTTTCAATAAGGATGCTAAGACAATTCAATAAGGAAACATAGTCTTTCAACTGCGACCACTGAAGATCCACATGCAAAAGAAAGAAGTTGCACTCTGCCTCCCATCACGTACAAAAATTAACTCAAAATGGATCACAGTTGTAAATGTAAGAACTAAAATTATAGAAATCTTTGGAAAAAATATAGAAACACATCTTAATTCTCTTGAATTAGGCAAATGCTTCTTAGAGATGAGACTAACAACACACGTGACAAAAGAAAAATGGTTTGGGCTTCATCAAAACTGAAAACTTTTGAACTTCAAAGGGTGCAATCAAGAAAGTGAAAGGCAGCCTAGAACATGGAAGCAAATATTTACAAATCACATATCTGAAAAGGAACTTGTATCTAGACTATGTAAATATTTCTTACAACTTAATGATATAAATGCAAATAATTCCAATTGAAATTTGGCAAAGGGTGTGAATAGAAGCTCCTTCAAAGAAGACATGCAAAGGACCAATAAGCTCATGAAAAGGTGCTCCACGTCATTAGCCATGAAGGAGGTGAATATCAAAAATGAGATGCCACTTCACATCCACAGGACAATGGTAATAAGAAAGACAGATATTTAACAAGTGTGGGCAAGAAAGTGGGAAAATTGAAACCCTCCTACAGTACTGGTGGGAATGTAAAATGGTGCAGACATTTTGAAAAACAGGTGGCAATTTCTCAGAGGCTAAACATAGACTTTTCATATGACCAGCAATTCCACTCCTAGGTATATACCCAAGAAAACTAAAAACATCTGTTCTCACACACAAAAAAATCCTTGCACATGATGTTTATAGCAGCACTAATAATAATAGCTAGAAAGTGTGAAGTCAAATGTACATTAACTAATGAATGGATAAATAAAATGTGATGTAGCAATATAATGGAATATTATTCAACCATAAAAAGGAACTACATATTTGACACACACTACAACATGTATAAAGCTTGAAAACATTACGCTAAGTAAAAGAAGCTATTCACAAAAGGTCACATATCATAGAATACCAGTATAGATATATCTATAAAGACAGAAAGTAAATTAATGGTTGCCTAGGGCAGGGGTGCTTGGGGGTGATGAAAATATTCTAAAATTGATTATTGGGTTTAGATGCACACTCTGTGATTCTACTAAAAATAATTGAATAGTACACTTAAAATGGATGAATAATGAATGGTACATGAGTTACAGCTCAATAAAGCTGTTATATAAAATAATACTTGATGCAACAAAAATGCTAGCAGCTTTGGGAAGAAGGATGAGGGAAAGAGTAAAACCCAAATTTATATCTTCAGAGAAATAACTGGATATACATTATCTGTCTCTCCTGCCATAATATTTTTTCATGATCCCCTATGAAATTATTTTGGAATGAATGGTATCGAATGGAATAAATATATTCCAACTGAACTTTGGCAATAGAATGCTCTTGTCACTGCAGAGAAAACAATCAGGATTTCTCTTCTCCACTCCACTGGATCATTCCCCATCCAGCTCCCCCACCCCCAGGCCCATGGTTGGCCACCTGGTCAGCTCTCTGGAAAGGACAAACACTAGCTGATTTAAATATACATTGAGGTATAAACTATTCGTATTTCAAACTTTTCCTGAAGCTCATAGGTCCTTGGAAGTTTAGTGAGCCAGAGTATCCCAAAGGAATATCTGCAACCTCTGAAGACAGATCCAGCCAACTTACCATGTTACCCAGGATTAGAATTTAGGGCAAGGGGGGCAATTTGGTAAGAGAAACTGTCTAAGCTTTAATAATAAAACCATGGCTGGGTCATTAAAATTACTATAAAGTAGCAACTGTTTTAAATTGTCTTTTGAACTAGAACCAGAGTTATTATTGTAGGAGAGTTGGGAGGATTTAGTTAAGATTTAGGAAGATGTGTGGAACGTTCAGAGGTACCAAATTGGAGAGAATATTAATAACAAAAAATGGCCTCTTTAAAGAAATTATCAGTAGGAAAATGAGGTGGATTGCTGCCGTTTTAGAGGGGACAGGGAGGGGACAAAACGAAACCAATAATTAATCTTATAATATATGAGACTGAAGGAAATTAAAGTATAATGGGTATGAGTGACTTGAGTTTGTTTTGGACTAGAGAAACTATTTAATAATGAGACAACTGCCCAGACTGAAAGGAAATGTTTGGGAAGAGATGAAGACAAGCTTATGAAGACCAAATTTACTGAGCTCTTAAAATATGATCATGTTGGAGTGAATTTCAAAAGTTATGATTATTAAAACTACTTACTACTTCTCTTCATTTTTATCTTGCCAAATCCTACCAGTTAAAGAGCACACAACTTAAAACTGCTGCAATGAAACTGAGAGAATTCGCAAAACTTCATTAAAGGTCCCGAATAAACATGCAGAATCTAACAAAAATCAGCTTGTCTTGGCTTTCAAATGTTGCTTTCCTCTCAAAGTGTCCATAAACCATACATAAAGTTGTAATGGAAGAAATGCTGGTAAGTTGCAAATGTTCTGGAAATATTGTGATATTTATCTGCTATCAGGATATATTTCTCACTATGTTTCTCTCTCCCCTCAATAATATAGCAAATACAGGTGATATGTGCTATGGGACTAGAAAGTCAAAAAACCATGATTTATTTATTTATTTGTTTATTTATTTTTTATTATTATACTTTAGGTTTTAGGGTACATGTGCACAATGTGCAGGTTTGTTACATATGTATCCATGTGCCATGTTGATTTCCTGCACCCATTAACTCGTCATTTAGCATGAGGTATATCTCCTAATGCTGTCCCTTCCCCCTCCCCCCACCCCACAACAGTCCCCGGAGTGTGATGTTCCCCTTCCTGTGTCCATGTGTTCTCATTGTTCAATTCCCACCTATGAGTGAGAACATGTGGTGTTTGGTTTTTTGTCCTTGCGATAGTTTACTGAGAATGATGTTTTCCAGTTTCATCCATGTCCCTACAAAAGACATGAACTCATGATTTTTCATGGCTGCATAGTATTCCATGGTGTATATGTGCCACATTTTCTTAATCCAGTCTATCATTGTTGGACATTTGGCTTGGTTCCAAGTCTTTGCTATTGTGAATAGTGCCGCAATAAACATACGTGTGCATGTGTCTTTATAGCAGCAAGATTTATAGTCCTTTGGGTATATAGCCAGTAATGAGATGGCTGGGTCAAATGGTATTTCTAGTTCTAGATCCCTGAGGAATCGCCACACTGACTTCCACAATGGTTGAACTAGTTTACATTCCCACCAACAGTGTAAAAGTGTTCCTATTTCTCCACATCCTCTCCAGCACCTGTTGTTTCCTGACTTTTTAATGATGGCCATTCTAACTGGTGTGAGATGGTATCTTACTGTGGTTTTGATTTGCATTTCTCTGATGGCCAGTGATGATGAGCATTTCTTCATGTGTTTTCTGGCTGCATAAATGTCTTCTTTTGAGAAGTGTCTGTTCATGTCCTTTGCCCACTTTTTGATGGGGTTGTTTTTTTCTTGTAAATTTGTTTGAGTTCATTGTAGATTCTGGATATTAGCCCTTTGTCAGAAGAGTAGGTTGCAAAAATTTTCTCCCATTCTGTAGGTTGCCTGTTCACTCTGATGGTAGTTTCTTTTGCTGTGCAGAAGGTCTTTAGTTTAATTAGATCCCATTTGTCAATTTTGGCTTTTGTTGCCATTGCTTTTGGTGTTTTAGACATGAAGTCCTTGCCCACGCCTATGTCCTGAATGGTATTGCCTAGGTTTTCTTGTAGGATTTTAATGGTTTTAGGTCTAACATTTAAGTCTTTAATCCATCTTGAATTAATTTTTGTATGAGGTGTAAGGAAGGGATCCAGTTTCAGCTTTCTACATATGGCTAGCCAGTTTTCCCAGCACCATTTATTAAATAGGGAATCCTTTCCCTATTTCTTGTTTTTGTCAGGTTTGTCAAAAATCAGGTAGTTGTAGCTATGCGGCATCATTTCTGAGGGCTCTGTTCTGTTCCATTGATCTATGTCTCTGTTGTGGTACCAGTACCATGCTGTTTTGGTTACTGTAGCCTTGTAGTATAGTTTAAAGTCAGGTAGCGTGATGCCTCCAGCTTTGTTCTTTTGGCTTAGGATTGACTTGGCGATGCGGGCTCTTTTTTGGTTCCATATGAACTTTAAAGTAGTTTTTTCCAATTCTGTGAAGAAAGTCATTGGTAGCTTGATGGGGATGGCATTGAATCTATAAATTACCTTGGGCAGTATGGCCATTTTCACGATATTGATTCTTCCAACCCATGAGCATGGAATGTTCTTCCATTTGTTTGTATCCTCTTTTATTTCATTGAGCAGTGGTTTGTAGTTCTCCTTGAAGAGGTCCTTCACACCCCTTGTAAGTTGGATTCCTAGGTATTTTATTCTCTTTGAATCAATTGTGAATGGGAGTTCACTCATGATTTGGCTCTCTGTTTGTCTGTGATTGGTGTACAAGAATGCTTGTGATTTATGTACATTGATTTTGTATCCTGAGACTTTGCTGAAGTTGCTTATCAGCTTAAGGAGATTTTTGGCTGAGACAATGGGGTTTTCTAGATATACAATCATGTCATCTGCAAACAGGGACAATTTGACTTCCTCTTTTCCTAATTGAATACCCTTTATTTCCTTCTCCTGCCTGATTGTTCTGGCCAGAACTTCCAGCGCTATGTTGAATAGGAGTGGTGAGAGAGGGCATCCCTGTCTTGTGCCAGTTTTCAAAGGGAATGCTTCCAGTTTTTGCCCATTCAGTATGATATTGGCTGTGGGGTTGTCATAGATAGCTCTTATTATTTTGAGATACGTCCCATCAATACCTAATTTATTGAGAGTTTTTAGCATGAAGAGTTGTTGAATTTTTCAAAGGCCTTTTCTGCGTCTATTGAGATAATCATGTGGTTTTTGTCTTTGGTTCTGTTTATATGCTGGATTACATTTATTGATTTGCGTATGTTGAACCAGCCTTGCATCCCAGGGATGAAGCCCACTTGATCATGGTGTATAAGCTTTTTGATGTGCTGCTGGATTCGGTTTGCCAGTATTTTATTGAGGATTTTTACATCAATGTTCATCAAGGATATTGGTCTGAAATTCTCGTTTTTGGTTATGTCTCTGCCAGGCTTTGGTATCAGGACGATGCTGGCTTCATAAAATGTGTTAGGGAGGATTCCCTCTTGTTCTATTGATTGGAATAGTTTCAGAAGGAATGGTACCAGTTCCTCCTTGTACCTCTGGTAGAATTCGGCTGTGAATCCATCAGGTCCTGGACTCTTTTTGGTTGGTAAGCTATTGATTATTGCCACAATTTCAGAACCTGTTATTGGTCTATTCAGAGATTCAACTTCCTGGTTTAGTCTTGGGGGGGTGTATTTGTCGAGGAATTTATCCATTTCTTCTAGATTTTCTAGTTTATTTGCATAGAGGTGTTTGTGGTATTCTCTGATAGTAGATTGTATTTCTGTGGGATCGGTGGTGATATCCCCTTTGTCATTTTTTATTGCGTCTATTTGATTCTTCTCTCTTTTCTTCTTTATTAGTCTTGGTAGCGGTCTATCAATTTTGTTGATCTTTTCAAAAAACCAGTTCCTGGATTCATTAATTTTTTGAAGGGTTTTTTGTGTCTCTATTTCCTTCAGTTCTGCTCTGATTTTAGTTATTTCTTGCCTTCTGCTAGCTTTTGAATGTGTTTGCTCTTGCTTTTCTAGTTCTTTTAATTGTGATGTTAGGGTGTCCATTTTGGATCTTTCCTGCTTTCTCTTGTGGGCATTTAGTGCTATAAATTTCCCTCTACACACTGCTTTGAACATGTCCCAGAGATTCTGGTATGTTGTGTCTTTGTTCTCGTTGGTTTCAAAGAAGATCTTTATTTCTGCCTTCATTTCATTATGTACCCAATAGTCATTCAGGAGCAGGTTGTTCAGTTTCCATGTAGTTGAGTGGTTTTGAGTGAGTTTCTTAATCCTGAGTTCTAGTTTGATTGCACTGTGGTCTGAGAGACAGTTTGTTATAATTTCTGTTCTTTTACATTTGCTGAGGAGAGCTTTACTTCCAACTATGTGGTCAATTTTGGAATAGGTGTGGTGTGGTGCTGAAAAGAATGTATATTCTGTTGATTTGGGGTGGAGAGTTCTGTAGATGTCTATTAGGTTCACTTTGTGCAGAGCTGAGTTCAATTCCTGGATATCCTTGTTAACTTTCTGTCTCGTTGATCTGTCTAATATTGACAGTGGGGTGTTAAAATCTCCCATTATTATTGTGTGGGAGTTTAAGTCCCTTTGTAGGTCACTGAGGACTTGCTTTATGAATCTGGGTCCTCCTGTGTTGGGTGCATATATATTTAGGATAGTTAGCTCTTCTTGTTGAATTGATCCCTTTACCGTTATGTAATGGCCTTCTTTGTCTCTTTTGATCTTTGTTGGTTTAAAGTCTGTTTTATCAGAGACTAGGATTGCAACCCTTGCCTTTTTTTGTTTTCCATTTGCTTGATAGATCTTCCTCCATCCCTTTATTTTGAGTCTATGTGTGTCTCTGCACATGAGATGGGTTTCCTGAATACAGCACACTGATGGGTCCTGACTCCTTATCCAGTTTGCCAGTCTGTGTCTTTTAATTGGAGCATTTAGCCCATTTACATTTAAAGTTAATATTGTTCTGTGTGAATTTGATCCTGTCATTATGATGTTAGCTGGTTATTTTGCTCGTTAGTTGCTGTAGTTTCTTCCTAGCCTCGATGGTCTTTACAATTTGGCATGTTTTTTGCAGTGGCTGGTACCGGTTGTTCCTTTCCATGTTTAGTGCTTCCTTCAGGAGCTCTTTTAGGGCAGGCCTGGTGGTGACAAAATCACTCAGCGTTTGCTTGTCTGTAAAGTATTTTATTTCTCCTTCACTTATGAAGCTTAGTTTGGCTGGATATGAAATTCTGTGTTGAAAATTCTTTTCTTTAAGAATGTTGAATGTCGGCCCCCACTCTCTTCTGGCTTGTAGAGATTCTGCCGAGAGATCAGCTGTTAGTCTGATGGGCTTCCCTTTGTGGGTAACCCGACCTTTCTCTCTGGCTGTCCTTAACATTTTTTCCTTCATTTCAACTTTGGTGAATCTGACAATTATGTGTCTTGGAGTTGCTCTTCTCGAGGAGTATCTTTGTGGTGTTCTCTGTATTTCCTGAATCTGAATGTTGGCCTGCCTTGCTAGATTGGGGAAGTTCTCCTGGATAATATCTTGCAGAGTGTTTTCCAACTTGGTTCCATTCTCCCTGTCATTTTCAGGTATACCAATCAGACGTAGGTTTGGTCTTTTCACATAGTCCCAAATTTCTTGGAGGCTTCGTTCATTTCTTTTTATTCTTTTTTCTCTAAACTTCCCTTCTCGCTTCATTTCATTCATTTCATCTTCCATCAGCGATACCCTTTCTTCCAGTTGATCGCATCTGCTACCGAGGCTTCTGCAATCTTTGCGTGATTCTCGAAACTTGGCTTTCAGCTCCATCAGCTCCTTTAAGCCCTTCTCTCCATTGGTTATTCTAGTTATCCATTCTTCTAATTTTTTTTCAAAGTTTTTAACTTCTTTGCTATTGTTTTGAATTTCCTCTCGTAGCTCAGAGTAGTTTGATCATCTGAAGCCTTCTTCTCTCAACTCATCAAAGTCATCCTCCATCCAGCTTTGTTCCGTTGCTGGTGAGGAACTGCGTTCCTTTGGAGGAGGAGAGGTGCTCTGCTTTTTAGAGTTTTCAGTTTTTCTGCTCTGTTTTTTCCTCATCTTTGTGGTTTTATCTACTTTTGGTCTTTGATGATGGTGATGTACAGATGGGTTTTTGGTGTGGATGTCCTTTCTGTTTGTTAGTTTTCCTTCTGCCAGACAGGACCCTCAGCTGCAGGTCTGTTGGGGTTTACTAGAGGTCCACTCCAGACCCTGTTTGGCTGGGTGTCAGCAGCGGTGGCTGCAGAACAGCGGATTTTCGTGAGACCACAAATTCAGCTGTCTGATAGTTCCTCTGGAAGTTTTGTCTCAGAGGAGTACCTGGCCAAGTGAGGTGTCAGTCTGTCCCTACTGGGGGGTGCCTCCCAGTTAGGCTGCTCGGGGGTGAGGGACCCACTTTAGGAGGCAGTCTGTCAGTTCTCAGATCTCCAGCTGTGTGCTGGGAGAACCACTACTCTCTTCAAAGCTGTCAGTCAGACAGGGACATTTAAGTCTGTGGAGGTTCCTGCTGACTTTTTGTTTGTCTGTGCCCTGCCCCCAGAGGTGGAGCCTACAAAGGCAGGCAGGCCTCCTTGAGCTGTGGTGGGCTCCACCCAGTTCGAGCTTCCTGGCTGCTTTGTTTACCTAAGCAAGCCTGGGCAATGGCGGGTGCCCCTCCCCCAGCCTCACTGCCACCTTGCAGCTTGATCTCAGACTGCTGTGCTAGCAATCAGCGAGACTCTGTGGGCATAGGACCCTCCGAGCCAGGTGCGGGACACAATCTCCTAGTGTGCCGTTTTCCAGGCCTGTTGGAAAAGCGCAGTATTAGTGTGGGACTGACCTGATTTTCCAGGTGCCGTCTGTTACCCCTTTCTTTGACTAGGAAAGGGAACTCCCTGACCCCTTGTGCTTCCCGAGTGAGGCAATGCCTCGCCCTGCTTAGGCTCACGCATAGTGCGCTTCGCCAACTGGCCTGCACCCACTGTTTGGCACTCCCTAGTGAGATGAAACCGGTACCTCAAACAGAAATGCAGAAATCACCCGTCTTCTGTGTCGCTCAGGCTGGGAGCTGGAGACCGGAGCTGTTCCTATTCGGCCATCTTGGCTCCACCCATCAAAACCATGATTTAAATATCCAATCATAACTTTTAAAGAGCAGAGTCCAAAACAGTTATGTTTCCTCTTTAAAGAAAAAAAATGCAAGCAGATGAATTTTAGATTCTGGATATAAACATTAATGAGACTATCCAAGCTGGATGGTAAGAGTTGGGGTGAGAGAGAAGGAAAGATAGAAGGAGGAGGCAGTGTCACTGGAAATACATTGATGGATTAACAATGAGAAGCGCAACCAGAAGGAAGCTGCCTATGCATTTTTACGTGAGAAGGTTAATCTAAAATGACACCAGTCCTGAAAAGGTTAGCTGTCACATTTAACAGCAGGGGCATACAGTGGTCACTGGCTACCTAAGGGAAGAAGTTGGTAAATGACTTTCTGCAGTTCACATACTTTCTGGAGTGAGCAGCTCTGCATTGACTTTGGCTGGCCTGCATTAGGCAGGCTTGCCATTCCGTGCAACGTTTTGTTAACCTAGCTCAGCAGCAGGTCCTGATTGGTCATGGGAGAATCTGGGCTAAATGGTATACATTTCCGATGATGTAAAAGTAAATTAGAGAACAGGGCAAGTTATTACACCAGAGAATGTGGGGCAATGGGGAATAATAAAAATCAGGCTACTCTAATTTCCTTTGAACAACTAAATATATACAGGTCATTATTTCCTGTAATCCGCAGGCCTCCCAATGCAAGTCCCGGCCTTGTGTTAAAGCCTCTGAGACAAAAACAACAAAATGCAGTGTGGAGAGAAATGAAAAAGGCTGTAATGCTATTTAAAGAATGGATTAAGTACAGTTTACAGATGCTGGATTTCTTCCCATTTTGGAATGTTAAATTAGACAACCAAGGAGGAAAATTCACCTGGTTTGAAAAATTCAGATGTTTTCCTAACAGTAATTTCATTCATGTTCCCTGCAGTGTTTGTTCCGCTATATCGCAGAGGTGGCTGAGCCACAGTTTAACCACATTTTCTTTGCCAAGGCTGGATCATAAAGGGAATCACAGATTCTTCTTGAATGGGGTTTAGGCTGCACTTAACATTATTTCTCTGGAGACTGATCTTAGTCCTTAATTTCAAGTCTATGCCAAACTTGGTCTATTTTTACGACACATACAGCATGCCACTTTTATAAGAATGAGGAAGCCTTTTGTCCAATAGGTACATAGGTCTGTACACCCCTTCCAACCTCCCAACATATGAGGACTTCTAGGTACTAAGAAAAGGTTGCATATATGCCTATGACATCCTCTGTGTTGGCAAGAGAATGACTAAGAATGACTCAGTAAGATGAAGCTTTTACCTGTGTTTTTGGTTGCATAAACCTCTTAAATTCAAATGGCTAGATGCACCTATTAAGCATTCTGATTCTTGTGCATCTAATCAAGCTTGCTGAGGGGTAGAACTCAAGGTCTATTTTAAATAAGGGCCCCAGAGATTCTTATACATACTAAAGTCTGAAAACCATTGCTAGCCATTCTTCACCTTTTCACAAAACTTCTCCAAAGGATTGCTAGGGATCTTCTTTATCATTATTTTGTGTCTGGGGACCTGCAGAACGATTAATAAATTCATCATGGCTGTACCAGATTTTTGCTCTATACACTGTAATATTGTGGAGAATTGGATTTTCTTCCTATGATACTAAATACTTGTACTACTAAGTCAGCTTATGATAAAGTCCTGTTGCATTTTCACATGTCCTTATTGTTTCACCAATGGAACGATGCATAATCGACAATGCTTTCTTCGTGTGGGGAGTCTTGGCTCTCTGGTAGCTAGACCAGGACAGGGAAGCTGAGGAATGGAAGAGAGCCCTCTGTTTTGGACACTAGACTAGAGACACTAAATTCTTACCTGGTCCCTGTACATCAATCTGGAAAGGCTGGAAAATATCTGGTGATGGCAAGGGTTAAAATAAGACCCTAGGAATCTGGGAATGTGGATCCAGCAGGTAAGGCTGAAGAGATGGGAGCTGTATGTGAAAGATAAAAAGGGTAGTCTGCCTGGAAAAATGACAAGACACTGCCATCTCATGTATGTCTGAACATGAATTTCTTTACTATCAAGCATTATCCCATTTTATTTGGGATATTTCTGACTTAGGCTTCTTGTCTCATTGAAATCATTAATTTCTCCTCTTTCACTTTCAAAGGTATTCCAGTTTAGATTAAAAATGATATGCACATATACAGGAACATCTAGTCCTCCCATTATCTTTGCTGATCTTAAAAATGTGCCACATATCCGCATTCTATTATTAAAAGATTATCAATTCCCTTTAAGTCCCTGTCATTTCTTAGCTTTAGAGTTAGTGTTAATCAGGTGGTTTGAGATTGAGAAGGCAGTAATATTGAGTGAGATGAATAATACTAATAGGTCCCACCGGTACTAGGTGTGGAGTGCAGGAAGGGTGACATCAAAGAGAATGGTACAGAAAGGGAAGACTGGAAACGAGAAAGACAGGTCATATCAACTTTACAAGTTTGCTTGAGGTCATCCCTGGTACTACCCCAAATCCTGTTACTTCTAATTGTTATTTTTCTTAAAAAAAGTTATGTTTGTAATTTAGAGCACCTAAACTAAAATGTTTAGAAATTATCTTTTTATTCAACCATTGAACGTATTTATTTTTCTAACTTTGCTTAATTATTAATTTGACAAATCTATTTTAAAATTATACTTTTACTCTGATTTACCAACTATCAACATTTCTAGCAACTTTTTTTCAGGTTTTCCCCCTATCACCGTCTCTGGTAATAGTCTAAATATTATTAATGATATTTTAGGGGGAATAAAACGATTCCAGATGTTGGTGTTCTAGAATCATAGAAAATTGGACATCTCTATTTAAAGACAGAAATTGCCATAGGTTTCATTAGGTTTGAAAGGCAGAGAAAAAAGTCAAGCAAAACCGGAGGCTGATATTTAGAATTTAAACATTTTGAGGAAAAAATGTCACTTTTATAGAACTAAGTTCCATTAGTTCCGCTCTCTGCCATTGCCAGAGAGTGTCCCTGAGAAAATAAACATATGCACCCCCTCCAAAAAGAAAAAAAAAGTGAGAACAGGATTTTTTTTTTTTTTTTTTCACTTAATTTGCTGTTTGTTTCTAAAAAAAAATCCACCCCCACATAGGTCACTTGGAATTCATTTTGTCTACATCCTGGACTGCACGTAGGGAGGCAAAAAAAAAAAAAAAGGGAAAAAATGCCTGGGATCTGAAAAGAGGAATGTGGTGGGGCATGGGAATTGCAATGTCGTGGTGGTCACCAGAGCATATTTTGGCTTGTCTTAAAACAAGCAAGCACCGTTGGACCTCTGGAATACTAGCAAATTAGTCCTGCTATCAGGCTACCTATCGGAGACTGGATGCCTGAGAAAAAGTGTGTGGGTTTGTAGCTGCAGCCCGAGGCGCTGGCAGGCCCTTCTGTCAGCCCCTGCCCGCTTTCTCAGTCCAGTCGTGCTCAGTGACCTCTGCCCCATCCGGTGTACCGTTACAGTTCATTTCAATAATTAAACAGTTCGAAGATGGCAAGACTTTTTGTGTTGTCAAGAGAAAGGGCAGTGGCTTTTCCTTAATACTGAAATCAGGAGTGTTTGGGTTTAATTATATTAGCTAGTGCCTGTTCATTAATTTTCCCAATCATTGGGAGACATGCTTGCTGGAAAGATTGGCAATGGGTTAGAGCGGTTATTAAAGCAGGGCATTTCAAAGGAAAGGTATCCGAACTCTGACAAAATCAGATGTCTGAAATTTCAATCAAGGGCCCTGGGTTTCAGTGGCAGCTTACTCCACGAAATAAGGCAGCTACTGTCCCATCTGGAGTCCTAAGTTGTTCAGGCAACCCAGCTAAGGCATTGGACATCAGCTCCAAATATGTTGATTTTCCAGTGCCAGAAAAATAAACCACTCCTTCTGAACTCCAAGTAATTGGTTGCTGTGCCACTTTTGAAAAGTCTTTTACATCCTCACTCACTACAGCTCAGTGAAGCCTTACCACCACCCCACTTCAAGAGAAGAAAAAAAGGCAATATAATGTACTTAGTGAAACCAGCAAATCTGCCATTTTTGCTGCTTTAGCAAAAATGTTAATACTTCAAATTTGTTAGGGATGCCTTGGAAATTCTGCTTATTTTTCCCTCTTTGGAGAGTTTAATGTGTACCTTAATGCCCCCTTTCATTATCGGCCTGGCCTTCTTCCTAGCTCTTCCCTGCTGACTCCGGACCTATCCTGGTTATTTTGTGGTTGTGGCTGGCTCTTGGTCATTCAGACATGTTTGTGGCTTATAATGTATCAAATTAGATGCTACAGTCTCCTAGGTCTCCTCCCTATTCCCTGACAAAATTTATCTTCCTCACAAATGTCCACTGGCCTCCCTGTACTCCTTCATCGACTATCGCTTTGTGAACCTGAGAAATACCCAACGCCTGTCTCTACTCACAATGAAAATGGCCAAATCATAATAATTCAAAGGTGTCCTAATAACCTTTTTTAATCCTTAAGGATACAGTTCACCAATGAATGTCCTTAATGTTTAAACGTTCAACCAGTCATGTTGTTTACAGTGAGGCTCTAGCGAATGAAGCTATGGCTATCATAATCCTGTGATACCAGTCATAGGTAAATCCTATTTACCAAGTGAAGTAATTGGTGGAATAATAGCAAATTAGTCCTGCTATCAGGCTACGTATCAGAGGCTGGACACCTGAGATGAAGAGCTATATTTCTTTCTTGACTAGCCAAAAATTCAAACATAGATGACTATTAAAATCTGGTGATAGGTTAGCTGTGGGTTCTTGAGTCAGGAAAATGGGTTTTGGAGCTAGTAAATTAGGCTTACATTCTAATCCTGTTTATTTCTATCTGCAGAATTTTGGGCAAGTTACTTATGGTCTATCACCATTTCCTCCTCTGTAAAGTGGACCTGGTGATAGTACCTACCTCAGAGCATTGCTGCAAGGATTACATAAATAAATAAACCTATGGAGCAATGTCTTATCTCAAAGTAATAAGTGTCAGTTCTTGCTATTATAGCACCACGAGCTGATTTCTATTATAGCATTTAAGGCCCAGATTTATAAATTTTATTTACCTGCTTTCATTCCTTTGTAAGCTCTTTGAGAATAAACACTTGAGCACCCTTCATCTCTGTGTCCTTAGTGTATCACTGCAGTGCATTATACAAAACTACTCAATAAACATTTGTTAAATGAATGAATAAATAGATGATGAATAGATGAGTGGAAGGATAGCTGGATATATGGATGGATATATGCATATACAGCACTGTGTTTGATCCTAAGCAATCATTTTAAGATCATGAAGTTGTCCCTAGTGACATCTCTCTTTTTATCAATTCCTTCAGATTGTGTTGCCTTTCCAAGCTTGGACAAGCTCCTTGCCTTGTTTTCCTCCCATTTTCTATCAATCTTTTCTCTCTTTAATCCTTCTAAATGACTGCTTATCTAATTTGATCTATTAGTGAAAGGGGCTTTATGTACTACAACTTTTGGATAGCTTGCATATTTTATCAGATTTTTTTCCCCTCACTACTTCATTCCAAGGAAGTGACTAATGTGGGAATTTCAGTAAGGCTATTAGGAAAAGTATTTTCTGTAAAAGACTGTGGACTTTCTTTAAATCATACCCCATGAACATCTGTCTTCCCTACCTGGGGCTAAACCTGACCCTGAACAGTACTTGTTCCAATACATAAACAGTTAAATAAACTCATTTTGGGTGAAAAGATAGGGAGTAAATATTGCAAGACTAAGATGCCATAGTAAACCCCTTATAGCATATACTGAGTTACAGTTTAGTGATAGGTTGAACACATGCAGTTCAGCCTGCCTCCCCCACCCCTGAGGAAGTGAAGCCAGAGTGTCAACATGAAATATTCACGTCTCACGTTTTCCAGGTGTACACAAGCCAAATCTCACAATGATGTTGGCGACTTCTCAGAGTTGCAAAATAATGGAGAAATTTTCAAGTGAATGATTCTCTGGCTATCTTAAGAATATCCTTTATTCCTACTTGTTCTTTCAAATTTGATATTTCAACAGCAGTGCAGGGTCAAAGTAGAATTCAGACAAGTGTCACGTATCTTGCTGAGGTAACAGGTGTATAATGAAGAATTTCTAAAGCTAGAAAACACAATAGATAAAGAAGAATTCAATAAAAACTCTAAAGTTTAATATTTACACTGAAGGGGCATTTATTAATAAAGTTGGAAATATGTCTTAAGCAGTTTTCCAAATGCCTGGTTAATAGCTGTTAGTTACTGAAAGCATATATGGAGCACAGTTGAAAGAGTCCTTAAACTGCGGAGGAAGAAAATGTAGGAGGAACAAGGATGCCACTGGCATTAACTTTTCTTTATAAGCAAACCCTATTCATTGTGGATGCTCTGAAAAAAGATGTAAAGGAGAAGACCTCGAGGTTACACGTGATGAAAGAGAAAGGACAATAGCATAAGGGAAAATTAACATAGGAGAAAAGAAAAGAACAACCTCAGAGGAGAGAGAAAACTCCAAGAATTTAATTCTACACATGCAGGGGACAGAAAGAATGATGAGTGGAGAGTAGAACTTAAAAAAGATGGAACAGTGTGAGAAATAAGGAACAGAGGGAGAATGTGTTTGTTATTCACGACTATATATTCTCAGCAGAGCTAGGCCCTGTTTTATCATACCAAGAATCCTTGAATACAGGTATTTTTGGTCCCCATTTCATAAAAGAAGAATTTGGGGCTCACAGAGGGAAAGCCACATGCCTCAGGTCAATGTTAAGTAAAAACAGTTCCAGGATTCCAATGCCGTTGTCTGTCCCCATCTACATTTTCCTCTATGCCTTTGGCACTTTTTCTCTGCACTGTCTGTCTCTCAGTATGGGCAATTGATTTCATGTTCCTTCATTTCCTGGGAAAGAATGGAGACTCCAGAGAGAGTAGTATGGTCTGGTGAAAAGGAAGCTGTCATAGGAGGGATGGATCCCTTAGTTTCAGTACAAGCTTTGTCACTAACTAGCTATGTGCTTTTTAACTGCAGGTCTAAGTTCCTTTCCTCCTCATCTGTGAAATGAGGGGCTAGGGACTCAATGTTGTCTTAAGGTAGCTTTTGGCTCCAATATTATATGGTTCAATTGAATTAAATGAATGTGAACATAAGTAGTGAGGGCTAGGTTCTAGAGATGGTACGGAAATATACTCCCAGCAAGTAAGAGTTGTTAAGGTCATTAGGAGAAATGCTTTAAATTTACATTGCATCAAGTCAGTGAATAAAGAAACTACATGGGGATACTGAACAAATGTGGAAATCAGAAGACAGATATTTCAAAACTTTTTGGAGAGCATCTGAAGGGAATACAGGAGGGAAGTCAGTAGGAGAAAGTTTGAATCAAAGTTTTCCCTCCTTTGGGGAAACAGCTGCACTGCTGATGTCCCTTGCCTTGTAACAGAGTTGTGTACTGATTTCAGAATATGGAACCACTTGTAGTATTTTTTCTCTCTACTGATTCCAATGAGTATATTATATTCCTAGATAGGTAATTTTGTATTCTCTCTTTATTTTTTTTTTTTTTTGTTTTTTTTTTTTTTTTTTTGAGACAGAGTCTCGCTCTGTCGCCCAGGCTGGAGTGCAGTGGCGCGATCTCGGCTCACTGCAAGCTCCGCCTCCCGGGTTCACGCCATTCTCCTGCCTCAGCCTCTCCGAGTAGCTGGGACTACAGGCGCCCGCCACCACGCCCGGCTAATTTTTTGTATTTTTAGTAGAGACGGGGTTTCACCATGGTCTCGATCTCCTGACCTCGTGATCCGCCCGCCTCGGCCTCCCAAAGTGCTGGGATTACAAGCGTGAGCCACCGCGCCCGGCCGGTATTCTCTCTTTATTTTGTAACTTGCTGCCAGTTAGCTCTGGGTGCTAATGTAAACTTTACTATTCGTTTAACCTCTTTGAAACTTTTTCTTCATTTGTAGAATGTGGTTGGTTACCTACAACTCGAAAGGTGGTTGTTCAAAAGAAATAAGCTTATCTCTTTGAAAATAAATAAGCTTATCTCTTTGAAAATAAATTTAAAATTATATAGTATATACATATTATTTATCTTATTATGAATATAGAGCCAAATCTTCAATTATCTATATTTTTGTCATATAGCAATAGCACAATTTATAAAATCTCAAATTTATTCATGATTTATTTAAATTTTAATATATTTTACTTTAAGTAATTAGAGATATAACAGGCCATAATATCATAAGGAAAATACACCTTTTAAAATTAATCTTGCCTCTTTGTTTCTGGATCTTGCTTTCTTTCGTATGTTTGCAGAGAATATATAGTACACTTCCTTGATTTGTGGTTCCTAAAGTGTGATTCCCAACAAGCAGCATCAGCATCACCTGGAAACTTGATAGAAATGTAAATTCTACAGTCCCTCCTTGGAGTTACAGATTCAGAAATTCTGAAGTTTTAAGTCCAGCAATTGGTTATAATAAGCTCTCTAGGTGATTCTGACTCACACCAAGGTTGGTGGACCAATGCCTCAGATTAGTAAAAAGCACTGTCATAGAGTAAGCACTGCCAAATTCACAAATATTCATTGAATGGCTACCAAACATAAGACACTAGGTACACTGATTAGAAAAGTAAATATACAAAGCAGATCGCATGATGCTTGCTTCTGCTTTTCCCTGTGTTTAAGAGAGAAATAGGGAAGGAGAAAGGACTATGTCAAGTGGTACAAACATTAACAAACATTAAGTTTAAATCCAGCACATCTGGGTGAGAAATGGCAAATGATTCAATTCAGGCTAGAAGAATTTCTTTGTTATATACCATCTGAGACATATCCCATATCCCCTGCCCAGACATACTAAAAATTACTTTAATTTCTCCTAAAGAGAGAAAAGGAAAGGGGAATGGGGGAGGAAGGGAGAGAGTTGGAGAGAGAGAGAGAGAGAGAGAGAGAGAATAGTGCCAAGCTTTCTCTCTGAAGTGAAAGAGACATGTTCTGCTTAGCACCCTGAACAAAGATGAGTTTGAAGAGACATGGTGGAAGAAAGAGAAAGGCCACAAGAAGGAGATAGAAATATTGGTACTACCTGCAAAGTAGATTTAAAAATCTAATAAGAACCCTCAATCACTGCCCAGGGCAGTGGTATTACTTTGGGGAGGAGGAGTCAATTAATGTGGAGGAGGAGTCAATTACTGTGGAGAGGAGAAAGCTGTCACTCTCTTGGGCACATTCCCCAAATGTATGTTATCAGGCAGCTGTTTAGTTGGAGACTTCCAACTATTTTCAAGCCATAAAATAAGTAGGTCACGCCCCCACAATATCTATTTATTTGTGTGTTTTTAATAACTCTCATAAATGTACAATAAATAAAACCCAGACAATAATATTTAGAGGATAAAGACAAATAAATACCATTTTTAGTAATACGTTTGCACAAACCACTGGTCTGCTTTGCTCACCCACTTTGAAAATCATTAGTTGAAACTAAGGTATAAAAGCATTTGAGTTGCAGTGGGAGAGGAAAGATACATCTGTGTATTATATCCTCAAGCATCATTGACTCAGATAGACAAGTAAAGACAGCGGTTTTTGATGGTGAATGTGTATTTTAATCTGCTGGATCCTCCACCAACTAATAAGCACAAGACCCATTCTTCTCCTCTGCCACAAGGTCCACCCTAACACTTTCTCATCAGATTCCTTCAGAACCCAGCAAAGCTTCTCTGAGTGGTAGAGTGGTCACCACGGCTTACAAGGAGAGGAATATCCAAAGAGTAATTTAAACTTAATTTGGCTGCACACAATCTCCTTTTCCCATGACTCATAAACCCACAGTTCTCTAATTAAACAAAACACAAAATTAGCAGTGTGTTTGTGGGTGCTTTGGGCAGGTGGAAGGCTAAAGGGAAAAGAGTTTGAAGAGCCCAAGGCAGGTTTAAAGATATAGCTTTAAACAGCAATTCAATGAGCACGAATTCAGAAGATGCCAGAAATTGGAGGGAGAAATGACTCATAATAATTTGAAAAAAAGTTGGGCAGGCCAGCCTTTTGGATTAAGTTTTGTTTCTGTTAAATGATGTTTTCATGTGTGTGTGTGTGTGTGTTTAGCATAGGTCAGAAACATTGAGGAGGTGGTTTTGTTGGAGAGAAAACAATGGGAAAAATGTTAACTTATTTTGATCTAGATAAAAAGAGCCAGGAACCCTAGACTGACCTCTTAGTTTCTTTAGGCTGGGAACCTGACCTACCAGGGAGAGCGTATAGCTCAACAATACTGTATTTAAAATTACAAAACACAGGTTAGCAAATTAAGAGCCTTTCCTAGGTATTTATTTTCAGACTGGAGCGACCTCTTCAAATAATAAATTACTTCAATTAACTACCTGTTATGTATCTTTGTTTATGGCCAGGATCAAGACATTAAAATTCTTCAGCCCATGCTCTCCCACACATACCTTGCACAGACTCACCTTAATTTGACAAACATTGTCATATTGATTGTGAGTCTGTGGCCAAGATCACTAAGTCCTTGAATTTAACTACCTATCTCCATTGCATGATTTCAAGGAGTATATGTGGAAGAGAGAATACACTAGATAAATATACCCTTATTAGTGATTTCATAGGGAAACCAATGTGCTATGTAGCCCGTTAATGGTAAAGAAAACTGGCCCATATGTGGGTCCCTAGTATTCCTAGTGACTGTATTAAATTAGAAGGAAGAAGACCTCAAATCCCACTAGGATTATGGGAGGGAAGAGTGAAACAAGGTGTGAGTCAATAGACAAGCCATCCAAAAGAGTACTTTCTAGATAGAAGTAACAGCTTTTAAAAATGTCTTACCTCTCAGAAACATGAAACCAAACTCTCCAGTTAACACTAGCGCAGGCAGTGAGGCTGGAGAGTTTGGAGAAGAAAGGGCAAATGCAATGATTATATTCCATTCTATAGTTTACAAATGAATATAGTGCATCTTAAAAATTTGTCTGAAAATGACTTTAAAAGATCAGTGGGAATCCTCAAATACTAAATCTCTGTGTATCTGGTGACTAAAAGCTAAACCTAATGGAAGATAAAATGTTGCCTTCTACAATTATTGGGAACTGAGAATCAATTTTACCATTACTATTGGACCAAATATAGATATATATATATATTCTTCCCCGAATTCATGATCAAAGAAGTATTTTGGGAGCCCTCCCAATTCCTAAGTTTTCACATTCCTGAGCCAGGATGTCAAAATGCATTTCATCTTACTTTTCAATTCTGCTGTCATGGTGATGACTTCTTGGAACACATATTAAAAATGATTCATATACCTTAAGATTTCCATGATTAATTTGTAATGTCTCACATTGGTATGGGGAAAAGCAGTGGTAGTATGTATTCTCTCTCTCTCTCTTTTTTTTTTTGAGATGGAGTCTTGCTCTTGTCTCCAGGCTGGAGTCCAATGGTGCGATGTCTGCTTACTGCAACCTCTGCCTCCCGGGTTTAAGCCATTCTCCTGTCTCAGCCTCCTGAGGAGATGGGACTACAGGTGCGCACCACCACGCACAGCTAATTTTTGTATTTTTAGTAGAGATGGGGTTTCACTGTGTTGGCCAGGATGGTCTCCATCCCTTGACCTCGTGATCCACCTGCCTCAGCCTCCCAAAGTGCTGGGATTACAGGCATAAGCCTACGTGCCTGGCGAGTAGTATATATTCTTGTATTTGACATTCAAGAATAATAGGAAAATATATAGAGAAAGTGAAAAGGAAAGAGAATATTTGGATACCTGTGGTGTACATAGAAAGTATAATGAGGCAAGAATACCATATGAAGAAATGGAAGATTCTCAAGGAGAGGGCAAGGCTTATGTTTCAAGATAACATGACAAGAACGTATCAGACATTTGATACATATCAGACATTTGATATGTATCTGATACATTCTAAAACAATTAATATTTTAGTACCAAAAAAAACCCCTCCAAATCTATGCATACTTGGAAGGCAAAAAGCACGAGCTCAAACAAGAATGATCTTTTGGTTCTCTGATGTAGGGGAAATTCCAGAAGGAGCCACTGAGCCTTATAAGTGCATTTTCCCAAAGGATTATAAAAGCACACAGTGCTGGGCCAGTGCACATTCCTTCTGATGTTCTCCTTTACATTTTCCCTGCTTCTTTTCTCATTTCTCTTGTTATTCCTAAATGCGTAACATTTAGGAGTTCTTCCTTTTAACAAGTTCTTTCGCCTTTGACTTGCCTGTCACCACAGAGTTTTATGCTTTTGTTATAAGGCAGTGAGCTTGCTCCACACACAGTCCAAACTGAGCAAAAAACCCTTCAAAAGCCCCCCAAATGATGGCATTGTCTTTTTTAATGTACGCTCAGAAAAGTGAAACAATCTGCTTGATTCCTTGTGTTAGAACAGCTGGAATGAAATGAATAGAGGGGGGTGAGCAGTTCTGCAAAATCTTTGATAATAGAGGAATGCAAGTGTTCCCCATCAGCAGTAGGATGACAATTTCTCTGGTATGAGTGATGTAACCAAATGGTTGTATATTGCTGCCCCATTCTTTCTTGTCCCAAGGCACCCTTGGAAATGCAATGCTACATCTCAATGGGATTTTCCAGTACAAAGATTCTTTTCAAATAACATAATTGTAGATACACACTACTCCTACAGTGGTAAGTATACTGAAGATGTGCCAGAACATTAGGGCAAAAATTCAGTTCCCATGGCATACAAGCAGGAATCTAACCATTTGCAGCAATAAATAAAATTTTTGTAGACTGCGAGATTATAAAGTATGCATTCTCTATAAGACCTAAATTGCCTGTTTGTTTATTTTGGAGTAAAACAACCTGATAAATGAAAGAAGAAAGAATAGTATACATGAATGCAGAATTTGCGAATATTTTTGTTTCATAGCTGAAACTGGTATATCTTATTGCTCTCAAATATGAAGCCAATAGATGATAAGTGATCATATAAAGAGATAACAATTCTTTGCTTAATATTGGTTGAACTCTTACTTCCTTGACTTCCTGAGACTGTGTAAACAAAATGAACAGACAAGCAAATTAAAAACAACAATGAAAAATCTTCCCATCTAAGGTTCAACCAAAATAGAGTTCAGGTGTTAAGAATAACATAACAGAGGGAGGAAAAAATGAGCATAAATAAATAATTGGGCATCACATTTCTGGAAGCCATGACATATTCACAGTAGTTGAATAAACTTGCCTTTAAAAACGTGAAGATGTATGTAGAACACATAATAGACATGATTTGGATGGCTTCATTCGATGAATTAGAACCGATGGGTAAACTATAGAAGGGCAAATCACATACCAGCTCAAAATAAGAAAGAAAATCTTAGCTACATTTACTGTATTAGTCCATTCTCACACTGGTAATAAAAAGATACCCAAGACTGGGTAATTTATAAAGAAAAGAGGTTTAATTGACTCACAGATCAGCATGGCTGGGGAGGCCTCAGGAAACTTACAACCATGGTGGAAGGGAAAACACACACATGCTTCTTTACATGGTGGCAGCAAGGAAAAGTGCCAAGCAAAAGGGGGAAATGCCCCTTATAAAACTATCAGATCTCATGAGAACTCCCTCATACTCACGAGAACAGCATGAGGGTAACCACCACCATTATTAAATTACCTCCCACTCGGTCCCTCCCATGACACGTGGGGATTATGGGAACTACAATTCAAGATGAGATTTGGGTGAGGACACAGCCAAATTATACCCAACAGTAATAACAGTAATAACAAACACTGTGACTGGAAACTTTTGAGATGAAATTGCAGTGAATAAGACCCAGGGACTCCTTGCCATAATTCCAGAATTTCCCAGGCTATGATAGTGAAGCAATGACAGGTACAGTGTGTACTTGAGGAAGTTTATTCCTTTAGGAGCATCTTGAAGAACAAAATATAAGACTCTTGTGCTAGGGAGTAGGAGGTAAGAAAGGGTCTGGACTGTGAGTCACTGCTCAAAACTATAGGCTTCACTAGACACTCATTTTAATCTATCATTCATTCTCTCTCTCTCTCTCTTTTTTTTATTTTTGCTGAAGTCACTCTGATTTTCCTAGGAAAACCAATTCTTCCCTACTCATAACTCATTTAGTTGAGGTTCGCATCACCCAGTTAGTTCTAAGGAAAATATTGTGACTTGCATCTGCTAAAAAAAACCATTACATTCCATGGCCACAGTGATTGGTTAAACAATAAGTGTGTGACCCACAATCAGCCAGTTGGAGCCAAAGAAACCCAATGAGAAGGAATCTCCATGCTAGTGTTGTTGAGTGGTCTCAACAAAAGCCTAGTGCTTCTGGAGGTCATCTTGTCATCATAAAAGAAGAGCCTATGTGAAAATAAAGTTAACCCAGAATAAAGCAGAACTGAGAAAGGGTGCCGAGTAAAAAGGAGTATGAATTTATGTGTGCTTGCAACCAGTCATACATAAAACTAACCTAAACTTTTAGCTCTTTGAACCTCCCTCGCCTCAATCATTGTGTCATTATGTCTGTTTGAGTTGATTTTCTGTCACATGCAACCAAAATGTTCTGATTAATATATGGATGTCAAGTGAGAACCATGGTGTGAAGTTCCTGGACACTCAGCAGTTCCCAAGAGCCAGGAGAAAGGCAATGGAAAACTTGGCTGCCCCGTGATTTTTTTTAGAAGCTAGCACTGAGTACTACACACCATTGACCTTACCACATTCTCTATTCATATCATTGATTGACTCTTAATTTTATTTTCTCTCAACCTCTGCTAAATAATTTCATTTCCTCACAGCCTTTTCAAACCAATCCCATCTTATTTCAGGCCTTCTAGGCTTCAGACCACCATAATTTTTATATGCCCAAATACACAGGTATAATTTGGTGCAATGGGAAAAAAAATGACAATTAAATTGATTTAAATGCTCGCCTTTTATTGTACTGGGTTCTACCCTCCTTCATTCCTTTATTCTTGTATTGTGTTGTATATTGTTACTTATTGAGTTATGTATTGTCTTTGTGTTTCATTTGAATGCTCTAGAGAGGGAATAAATTTATAAATGCTTAGAATGATGTAGTTTTTATACAATTATTTTATTTCTATTGTGACATCGTGTTTGTAATTTTAAATGTTTCCTTAAAATACTTTAGTCAGGTTCCTGGCACACATTGTTTCTATTTGCAAAGAAATTTAATACAATTTGATGAGACGCAATGTTTAGTACATAATGAATCCTTAAGCCATTGTTTTTCTATTTTGTTTATGATAGATTATGCCTTGCAATGACAGAAGACAGCATGTTAATAAACTTAGGAGAAGTAAGAAGATTTGAACAGGATGCCGGCATCTTAAGATAGGAATTTTTTTAATCTCTTAATTGTTGAAAAAAATTAAGCTTAGGAACTCCTACTTTTAGAAAAAAAAGGAGACCAGTACTTCCTCCCCACCAATTGCAGTGCTTTTTAATTTTTTAGATGATAAGATATATATACAGAGAAAAGTAGTACATATTCTGTATCCTGGAGCTTAAAGAACACATTTCTGGCAAGGTGAGGTGACTGGCCCAGTGTTGCAGCTCCTCTAGTCTCATCTGACTGCTGTTCCGGCATAAAGCAGTGATGTCCTGAGCTTACCTGTAGCTTAAAACCTTCACCAAAGCTAATCATTCCGAAGCATGGTAACTTCTACAAGCAAATTTAACCAGCAAATGCCTCCAAAGGGGAAAAGAGCTGTTACTTTTTTTTTTTTTTTTTTCATTTACTCAATTCCATTTAGATGCCTTTGAATAAAAAAGGAGAGAAAATCATTTTAGTTTTTCTAACCTGCTTTCTCAGATAAGCGTAGGTTTGTTTATATAGGATTATATCATTTTTGGGTTTTTTTTATTCCTTTAAGGATAGCTACTCCATATAATTCAATGGTTTAGATTCTTGTTTCCAAAAGCTTTGAACATCAGTCTCTTCTTGCCTCATGTAATCTTTTGTCAAATACAAACTCAGCTACTAGGACCTCTAACTTTGTATAAGAATGCACTAAGCTGAGAAGTTAATAGTTGAGGGTTATGACTGCAAGAATATAAAAGTGTTTCTTTTATTTCAGGAATTATGCAGATTATGTACATGAAAGCTATAAATAAACAAGTAGAAATCTTTCCCTTGTGGTCTTACCCAGGATATTTCCCCCATTCTCCAACAATACATTACAAAACCAAAGAACCAAAATAAAAGTCAAATTGTGGTTTCAATAGTAAAATTACTTACATTTATGTAGTTTGAAGAAGTCTAATTTAGAATTAACAGGCCATGGATTTAGTCCCTGCTGTGCCGCTATACACTGTTCTCCGACAATAGGCAGCCTAGACTAAAGATTCTTAGACTTGAGTAAGTGTTGGAATCATGGGTAGAGCTTCTTAAAAATGCAGATTCCTAGGTGGACCCTACCAGCAGAGATTCTGATTCTGCAGGTCCAGGGTGAGGCTCATGCATTTGCATTCTAAGTGAGGCTGATGCAATGATGATCTTTGAAAAATCAGTAGTTTAGACCTTAATTATTCTGTTTACAATGTAGCTATCCAGTTAGGCCCATCAATTATAAACCTAAAAAGGAAAGCATGACAAAATTTTTTACCACCAAATGAAAAGGAATTTGTTTAAAAATTCCATACTTTAAAATATTAATAAAAATAACAGACTCACAAACACATTGTGGAAAATGTAGAATGTACATTGGCACCATAGTCCAGGTGTGGGAATAGAAGCAGCAGATATCTGTGAGTCTAAAATTATTCACCTGGATAACAAGAGTGTTAAGACGAATCTTCTCTCTCTACTTCAGAGTCCAATTCTCTTTTGTTTATCCTTCACAGTTTTTTAATAAGTGAACAATAGCCCCCATATAGCCTGTAATGATTTATGGTATTTAGGAAAGAGATTCTGCCTTCCCTAGGTCACACATGTGTCTTGAACCTGGTTTTGTAGCACAGGCCAGTAATAGTTTAAAAAATAAAGAAAAAATAAAAAAATAGTGTTTTCTGGAACAAGTCACTTTTCATTTTTGAAGATATCAAGAGTGCTAACAAGACTCTGGACTTGTAACAGTCTGGACTCTTATGCAAGAAGCCTCAACCTTTATACACTCTCGCAGTGTAATCTTTTTCCCACTAATTGAGATGAGACACTAGTTACGAACGGATTTAGTTAACACCGCAATTCTGTACCTTCTGTCTGAACCTAATTACTGTCCCACACCGCCAAATGTTTGCTCATACCTCACCTTCAGCATTTCAGCTGCTGAAAAGTAAATCCCCAAACATTCCCTGATTAAGTTCTTGTTTCATGCTTGTAAGTTAATACTGAGATGCTAAGCCAGAAGGTGGAGGCATTGTTAATGACAACTAAAATTAAAAACAAAGTGAGAATTAGTTTGTTTCTATAGCTGTCAATGGGGGCTCTGAGGGAATGCCGGTGTGTAACTCCAGTTGCTGTACTATGCTTAGAAGGATTGTATTCAGTCATTCACTTTCAATAAATACCAGACATTTGACATATAATGGGATTTCAGGCCATCCAACAGGTTGGGTCTCATGATTACTTTGTTTTATTTTTTGTTTCAGATGTATTTTTATATACTTTCAAATAGCAGTTTTGCTTCTCTTAATTGTGAAAACAACTCACAAATGATATTACTTGACTTGTATTTTCTCAGCTATATCTTTTAGTTGATTGTCTTTCATCTTGAATTTGGCAAATGAATTTTGAAATATGTCTCTAAACATTATACAAGGCCAAATAAATGGCAATGCATATTTTGCAAAGTAGTTCCCCAACTTGTATTTTATGGACCAGCAAAATTACACAAAACAATGGAGACTGACATAGAGTTAACAATTTTCTATTTAATAAAAAGAGCATTGAAAATATAATACCTCCTATTATACTTTCCTTATGTATCAATAGTTTATGTTTTTGAAAAGTAAGAAAATAGACAATAATGTCAGAATTTTTAAAAATTAGCTTTATAAAAAATACAATAGAATATCTTGCCTTTTTTTTTTTCAAGATGCACCCCTGAAAATGTTATTGACAGCCTGGAAATACTAAGAACCACTGTGGGAAAAGAGAGAGAGTTAATTATCTGCTCAGTTGAAGAGAGGGGTACATGACGGGCATACTGAAGGAGTGATTTTCTGACTAAGCACACAGTCCTTTAGAGAACATGGGAAAAAGTAATACGCACAGGGACTGAGGCTACTAGAAATCTCAGTGCTACTGTTGACCCTAGCTAACTAGTGTGTGTGGGTCTGGCTAATAGCTCTATCCTTTCCTCATCAATACTTGAAAGGGTTGTAAGTATTTCATTAACATGAGTATTTTGTGGACTTCCTGCCCCTTTTATTATCATAACATCAGTAGGAAACCAAGACTCATTTTAAAGAAATTTACTTTGCTGCACATGTTGACTAGTGTTCTGTCATGCAAGATGTATCAGAAGAGAAGATGGCATGTTTCTTATTGTGTACAGATTTTGGCATAAAAAGTTACATAATCTGGTCAAAACCTAAATGGACAGTGCAACATAAACTGTTGGTTAGCCTCAGTCTGGGCAGGCTCAGACTAGCTGGACTTCCTGGCCAGTTGCCCCCAAGCCAACATCATAGACCTTAAGCTGCTATATCAAGCTGGGTCTGACAGTGAAGCCTTGCAGATGGCCTGCCGGATGAGTAATGCCAAGTATTTGCTGCTTTACTAATGATGCTCCAGGCTCTGCCATGAAGGGGCTGGACAACTACGTTAGTGGCCAGGTGCAGAGTTCATTGTGTTCATTTTGAACAAAGATCTTTTAGAGCTTCTGGAGGAGGAGTCCTTTTTCAGGGTATCAGAGAGGAGGCTGTGTAGTCTAAATTGTGATTTTGCCTGGGGTGGGAATTGGGTGGGTTGAGTGGAAACATGGTGGACACCCTTAGTAGACACAGCCATGCAGGTGGACCTACATCATTACTTTACGTATACCAAGATCAACTATCTTATGTAGACTGTGATGGTTAATACTGAGTGTCAACTTGATTGGATTGAAGGATGCAAAGTATTGTTCCTGGGTGTGTCTGTGAGGGTGTTGCCAAAGGAGATTAACGTTTGAGTCAGTGGATTGGGAGAGGCAGGCCCACCCTCAATCTGGTTGGGCACCATTTAATCAGCTACCAACACAGCTTGATAAATAGCATATACAGGAAGCCTAAAGATAATTTTATACTTGGGGAACAATTGAATGCCTTCCTCTGATATTGAAAACAAGGCAAAGGCTATCTGCTTTCACCACTCTTATTCAATATGGTGCTAGAATTCCTATCCTGTGTAATAAGAAAAGGGGAAACAAACACCAAACAGATTAGAAAGGAAGAAGTAAAAGTGTCTCTATGTGAAGATGACATGATTGTATACATAGAAAAATCCTAAGGATTCAACCAAAAACTATTAGAACTAAGTGAGTTTGACAAGCTTTTAGGATACAAAAATGAATGCTCAAAATAAATTGTATTTCTACAGGCTAACAATGAACACATGGTCAGCAAAATTTAAAATCAATACAATATCATTTAAAATTTCTCAAAAAAGATAAATACTTAAGCACAAACCTAAAGCAATGTATACAGGACTTATATGCTGAAAATGTGTTGCTGAAAAAAATCAAAGAAGATCTAAATAAACAGACATACTGTGTTCATATATTGGAAGACTCAACATAGTAAAGATATCTATTTTCACCAGATTGATACACAAGTTTAATGCAATTCCTATTAAAATGTCGACAAAATTCTTTGGTAGATATAGAGAACATTATTGTAAAATTTATATGGAACAGCAGAGAAAGTAAAATAGCTAGCACAATTTTGAGAAAGAGAAATGGAAGAGGAGAAATAGGTATACCTAATTTTAAAACTTATAACTACTGTATTCAAGATCGTGTGACAGTGGTGGTGAGACAGGTACATAGATCAATAGAACACAATGGAGAGTCCATTATTAGATTCACACAAATATGCTCAACTAATTTTTGACAAAGATGCAAAAGCAATTCAATAAAGATAGCCTTTTTCCCCAAAAGATACTGTAACAATTGGATATCCATAGGCAAAATAAATAAATAAATAGAACTTGACCTAAATCTCACACCTTAAATTAAAAAAAATGCATCATGGACTTAAATGTAAAACATAGAATTATGAAACATTTAGAAAAAATAATAGTAGAAAATCTTTGAGATCTAAAAGCATAATTCATAGAAGAAAACATAGATTAATTGGACTTCATCACAATTAAAAACTTTTGCTTTGTAAAAGATGCTATTAAGAATATGAAAAGAGGAGCTACAGACTTGAAGAAAATATTTGCAAACCATGTATCTTCCAAGAGAGTAGTATTTAGAACATATAAAGAACCTTCAGAATTCAACAATAAAAAACAAAGCAATGCAATTTTACTGAACAGACATTTTACTGAAGGGATATATTGGCAACCACACAACTTCAGTGATATTCCACCTAATTATCCATTAGAAAAACACAAACTAAAATGAGGAAATATAACTACATACCTATCAGAATGGCTAAAATAAAAAAAATAGTGCTAATACCAAATGCTTGCAACAATTAGTAGAAAGTGGATCCCTCCTACACTGCTGGTGAAAATTTAAAATAGTATAGGCACTTTGGAAAATAGTTTGGCAGTTTCTTAAAGAAATGAAACATGCAGACATCATATAACCCAGTAGTTGCACTTCTTGGCATTTATATCAGAGAAATAAAAAACTTACACTCACACAAAAACCTGTATATAAGTGTTTTTTTTATTGCCCAATTTATTTTATTTTATTTATTATTATTGTTATTATACTTTAAGTTTTAGGGTACATGTGCACAATGTGCAGGTTTGTTACATATGTATCCATGTGCCATGTTGATGTGCTGCACCCATCAACTCGTCATTTAGCATTAGGTATATCTCCCAATGCTGTCCCTCCCCCCTCCCCCCATCCCACAACAGTCCCCAGAATGTGATGTTCCCCTTCCTGTGTCCATGTGTTCTCATTGTTCAATTCCCACCTATGAGTGAGAACATGCAGTGTTTGGTTTTTTGTCCTTGCGATAGTTTACTGAGAAGGATGGTTTCCAGTTTCATCCATGTCCCTACAAAGGACATGAACTCATCATTTTTTATGGCTGCATAGTATTCCATGGTGTATATGTGCCACATTTTCTTAATCCAGTCTGTCATTGTTGGACATTTGGGTTGGTTCCAAGTCTTTGCTATTGTGAATAGTGCCGCAATAAACATACATGTGCATGTGTCTTTATAGCAGCATGATTTATAGTCCTTTGGGTATATACCCAGTAATGGGATGGCTGGGTCAAATGGTATTTCTAGTTCTAGATCCCTGAGGAATCGCCACACTGACTTCCACAATGGTTGAACTAGTTTACAGTCCCACCAACAGTGTAAAAGTGTTCCTATTTCTCCACATCCTCTCCAGCACCTGTTGTTTCCTGACTTTTGAATGATGGCCATTCAAACTGGTGTGAGATGGTATCTCATTGTGGTTTTGATTTGCATCTCTCCGATGGCCAGTGATGATGAGCATTTTTTCATGTGTTTTTTGGCTGCATAAATGTCTTCTTTTGAGAAGTGTCTGTTCATGTCCTTCACCCACTTTTTGATGGGGTTGTTTGTTTTTTTCTTGTAAATTTGTTTGAGTTCATTGTAGATTCTGGATATTAGCCCTTTGTCAGATGAGTAGGTTGTGAAAATTTTCTCCCATTCTGTGGTTTGCCTGTTCACTCTGATGATAGTTTCTTTTGCTGTGCAGAAGCTCTTTAGTTTAATTAGATCCCATTTGTCAATTTTGGCTTTTGTTGCCATTGCTTTTGGTGTTTTAGACATGAAGTCCTTGCCCACGCCTATGTCCTGAATGATATTGCCTAGGTAAGTGTTTATAGAATCTTTATTCACAATAACCAGATACTGGGACTAATCTAGATGTCCTTTGGTGTATGAATGGCTAAAATATCTGTAGTACATGGAATACTATTCAGCAATAAAAAGAAATGAACTATCGATACACACGACCACTGGATGAATTTCCAGGGAATTACACTGAGTGAAAAGAAAAGGCAATCTTCAAAAGTTACACCCTGTATGATTTTATTTATATATCATTTGCAAAATGACAAAATTATACAAATAGAGAACAGATTAGTGATTGCCACAATTTAACAATGGATGGGGAGCCTATGAAAGGAAACATGTGACTCTTACAGTGATGGAAATGTTACCTTGGCTATATCAATGTCAATATTCTGGTCATGATCATGGTATCACATGATCATATGGTATCACATGATCATATGGTATCACATGGTCATATGGTATCACATGGTCATATGGTATCACATGGCCATATGGTATCACATGATCATATGGTATCACATGATCATATGGTATCACATGGTACAGTTTTGCAAGGTGATACTATAAAAGATAACTGGGCAAAGGGAACATGGTGTCATTATGTATTTTTCTTAAAATTTCATATTATCTATAATTTTCTTAAAATCAAAAAACTTTTATTTTTAAAACTTATAGAAGCAAACTCAACTTGTTTATAAATCTTGTATAAGATTTTATTTGAAAGTTCAAAATGACTATTATTTACTAAATCTCCTAATATTTTTGATTTGATCTTATCACAGGCAAATAACAAAGAAAAATGATTCAATATTTTCACTAATATAGATTCCCTCCAGGTCCATTTCAGTTTATCCCATTGTATGTTTCAAAGTAATTCACCTTGTCATCATAAGAGGGAAACATTCCGTAAGAAAAAAATAGAATATTTAAAGTCACTTTTTTGCAACCTTCAATAAGATAATTACCTATGTAATATCTATATCAAAACTTACATGAATATATTGATAAGGAATTTTGTAATGGTTGTGTCAGGCTGACAACACCTGGGTCCATTGATAATTTCAGTAAACATCAATTTCAAAAAGCCAGTTCAAATGGATAATCAGATATTACGTAGATCCTGATGTAGTACAATAGGGAACACGTAGCAGCAGCCATGAAGTGTCTTTCCTCCACAAACACCTCCCAAATATATTACTCTGAATGAACTCAAAACTCTAACTCTGTCTACTAGTTTACAAGAAACCTAGAGGATGGAGACAGGTCAATGACAATATAGTGAAGAGTAAGAGAAATTCAACCTGAAAAAGGACCTAACTCATTCAACAAAAAGTGTCAATTGTTAAAGATTAACATTTAAGAAATCTATGAATCAAATCAAAGTGTGGGTTTTGTTTGTATTCTGATTTGAGCACACCATCTAAGAAAAAGTTAATGGAAATTTAAGTGTGGGCTGGACAATGATGATATTAAGTATTTGCTTAATGATTTAGATGTTTGATGACATTGTGGTTATGCTTAAAATGGTCCTTACTTTTTAGAAATACACATTGAATCACTTATGGGTAAAATGATATGATGTCTGGAATTTGCTTTAAAACACTCCAGCTAAATAAAATTATTGATGACAAAAGTGGGAGAATAGAGATTTATGGAATAATATTGACTCATATTTGGGAATTGTTAAATTTGGACAATGGCTATATAAAAATTAGTATATCACCCTATTTACTTTAGCATTTGTTTGAAAATTTTTCACTAAAATAAACAAACAAACAATTTCTGCTAAGCGAAAACAAGTAGAGATTTCACAGATGATTGTCAGCTTTTCATACAGTATTTTAAAAGACCTCAAGCAATGTATTCTTGGATCATTATATTATTCAGACTCCGGATCAGATTGTATCAGTTACTGGAACTGAATGCCCCTCTATGTGTTCTAATAGTCTTTTATAATGGCATTACTCATTCAGTGGCCAAGATTTTAACATACCTTTAGATTTCTCACCGTAGCAGCCCTTGAGCACTCTAATGCATACCTCCCTGTGCAAGATCCTGCCTTAAGTTTAGTTTTTAGTTTCTTTTTTTTTTTTTTTTTTGGTTTGGTTTAGGGGTAACACAGTTTAAGGTATTGCTACAAAGGTCCTTACGGTCAAAACATGATAAGTACATGCAAGGGAGGAGAAACATTCTTTGCTTTGGCTTTCTCCTTCCTGCCCCCCGCCTCGTTTTTCTCATTCATTCATTCATTATCTTTTCTTTATTTCTGTCTTTATCTTTATTCATTCTTATTTTATTTTTACCTTTTTCCTAGGGATTCCCTTGCTATTAGTTGTATGATATACTTTTGGAAGATGGCGGTTACTCATGAAAAATACCTTTTACACTTGAGAAAAACAAAACAACTTCTTTTAAGTACAGTACATTATCCTGCTGAGCTGTCATATGAGAACAGAAAAGTATTCTTGTTCTAACTCATGAAGTTGGAAAAAAACATGCAAATTAAGTGTGAAGCATAAATTGTTCTGAAAACAAACAAAAACAACAACATTAAAAAGAACAAAGTCGTCAAGGGAAATTCAAATCCAGGACACAGCTGTGCACAACCTTACAAAGCAGAGAGTGGCAAAGCTCACATAAAGAAAGGCAAGATTACATTAAAAGAGAATGCTCAGTGAAACAAGACACGGGCTAAGTCTACTTTTATTTAGAGGAGATCATTGTAAGATATTTTAATTACTGCTTAGAAACACCTTTAAGGAACAATTTGCTTTTATATTAATAACGAAATTAACTTTTGTTTCAGTTTTGTTCAGTTTTCTTCATAGCAGTGGGACTTATAAAGTGAATACGTTGTCATCAAGTATGGTCAAGAGATCACTCGTTCATTTGTTTACTAATTCAGTATCTTTTATTGCTCCCCTCCTATGTGATGGGCATCATCTTCTTGTTGAGCAGGCTGAGGAGGAGGAGGCAGAGGAAGGGTTGGTCTTGCTGTCTCAGAGGTGGCAGAGGTGGAGGAGGTTGGAAGGGAAGCAGGAGAGGCAGGCACATTAATGAGCATTAATGTTTCACAATTAGGAGGTACAGTCCTGAAGTTTCATGTACTTAACATCCTGCACAGGATACTCAATGTCAAATATAAACACAACGATTACAGTAAAATGTGTTGATGGAGGTATATCCAGAGTTCAAAGTGGCACACAAAAAGACCCTTCAGTCATACTAGGGGCATAAAGGGTAAGGTGTGTGTGTGTGTGTGTGTTTTTGGCTCACTGTAACCTCTGCTCATGGGTTTAAACAATCCTTTCACCTCAGCTTCCCCAGTAGCTGAGACTACAGGCACACACCACCACACCCAGCTAATTTTTGCATTTTGGAGAAAGATGGGGTTTTGGCATGTTGCCCAGGCTGGTCTTAAACTCCTGAGCTCAAGCAATCCACCCACATTGGCCTCCCAAAGGGCTGGGATTACAGATGTGAGCCACCATGCCTGGCCAAAGATTAAGTTTTGAAGAAATATAAGAGTCATTCTAATGGAAAAAAAAAAATGATGGTGGCCGCTGTGATAGGGTGAGCAAGGGGAGGTTTCTGGCATTTCAAGCAAAGAGGCCCATGTGAGACACAGTGGTCTACAATAGTTTGAAGCAGTCTAAGGCTACAGGTGGTTAACTGATGGTGGAGCAGAGGGTATATCTTGACACCAGAGAGAGGTGGTAGAGACTTCTTCTGTGATGAACTCAAGATTTACAATCCACCCTTGAACAACATGGGCTTGAACTGCCTGGGTTTACTTATATGCATGTTTTTTCAATAAAAGTTACTCCAAGTGTGCCTGCCTCTCCTGCTTCCCTTCCAACCTCCTCCACCTCTGCCACCTCTGAGACAGCAAGACCAACCCTTCCTCTGCCTCCTCCTCCTCAGCCTGCTCAACATGAAGATGATGGGGATGAAGACCTTTATAATCCACCTCCAGTTAATGAAGAGTAAAAATATTTTCTTACTAACATTTTCTTTTCTCTAGTTTACATTGTTGTAAGAATATAGTATATAATATATATCACCTAAAAATATGTGTTAACCATTTATGTTATCAGTAAGGCTTCTGGTCAACTATAGGCTATCAGTGGCTAAGTTTTGGGGGAGTCCAAAGTTATACATGGATTTTGGGCTGGTTGGTGTCCCTAACCACTGCATTGTTCAAGGTTCAACTGCACAATATAAAGAATGAGAATGAATTGAAGGATGTTACAATGGGAGGGATGGCATGATCCGATCTGCATTTCAGAAAATATCCCTGGTATCATGCAGAATGGTGAGTGGGCCTTAAAGTGCCAAACAGACGGTAAGGAAATCAGTGAAGATGTTATTTCGGTAATATTCTTTTGTGTGCAATACCTGTGGCTAACAAAAAGTTAACTTTTTAACCAAATTGTGCCAGTCATTCTCATATCCATTTTGTGCCTTTCTTCTGCTCTGCCTTATAGTCAACGTGGCCAATTTCTGCAAACTACATTTCCCAAGTCCCTGTGTCCACAGGGCTTCCATCAAGGTTTGGCTTATGGAGTTATTGGTGGGAGACTGGAGGACAGGAAAAGGGGAGAAGCTAGGGTGTTTCTCCAAATGCCCTAGATTTAATTTTACCATAGTTTAAAACCAACGTGCTTCTTTACATGCTTCTTTTTTTTTTTTTTTAAAGTTGGGTTCCAATAATAGTTAAGTAGTGGATAAGAAATCTTCAAAAATAACCATACGAACAGGATAAAATTTGGTAAGTTTTCATATAAAAGTACAAAATGTTCTTAGAGCTCAGGTAGGGAGATAGAGCTACCAGCTAATCAGAAAAAAAAGAAATGGGTTTTATACACTGCTCGGTTGGAATTCTCTAAAATCATAATCTAGTCTATTTTGAGGGCTACACCAGAAAGCACCTCTGAGTTATGTACTCAGCAAATCACTGACTCTCTTGAGATTGCTAGTCTCCTGGTATTTCCCTCTGTATGTCTACTATGGCACCAATTTTTGTGCTTCTGGTTTGGGCCCTTATCTGATAGAAAAGGAGCTTATAGTGTAGCTGTTCGGACAAAGGCATACAGGTATCAGGTGACAAGAGAGGCAGCCAGGGGACTTGATGTTTATGTGGATTGAAGGCAGCATAATATCTTTGGGATTAGGGGCTACTTATTAATTTCTAGATCCAGAAAACAAAGCACTTAGACAGCATATTGCCAACATATATGAATTAGAAAACCGCAGACCCCTTATAGATGGGGAAAAGAAGGAGCTTTTAGGAGATGGAACTGAGGAAGGCGTGTGCAATAATTCCTTGTCAAATTATAATATTTTTAAAAAATTAGTCTTCTGTTAAGTATCTATGTAATTGTTTTTTGTTCTGTTTTGTTTTTGATTTTGGATTATGCTTAATTATGAGTGTCAGAAAAGTACTATAACAATCAGATATAACAGAGGTAAAGGACCTGGACAGAGTACCCATTTTGGCTACCTGGGCAAAAAGAAAATCAACCATTTGACTTAAACAATAACACCAGCAACAATGAAAACAGCACCTGGAACAACACAACCCTCCTTCTTTTTAAAACTTGGAGACTCTTAGTGCCTGGCACCTGCAATGAATATTAGTGCTCAATAAACAATAGATTAATGAATGAATGGTTATAAAAATGACAAGGTACTTTTTTTACAGCCTTTGGATGAAAACATAATTATTAAGACTTGCTGCTGGAACAAAGCATTCTTTTATTTATCCTCAAATCTAAGTAGTTTCCAACATGTACACCCAAATCAAAATTATGAGTATTATTTTTAATAGATTCTTTTTTCTTCTTGAGTTTAAACAATAAGTCAAATTTTATAGGCACCCCAAAGCTATCCAAAAAAATTTGCCCTTGAAATGCTGAAGACCTTCAGTGTGAACTACCAGTCAAATTGCAATCGTATTTTGAAATCTTTATTTCCTTCCCAAGATAGGACTTTAAGCCTTTTTCTATTTTGATGATGAAATATTGGATTTATAGTATAGAAGGGTAAACTTGAATTTTCTTAATAGTAAAAAAAAATACAAAGTATCATTGGCAAAACCACTATACCCTCACAAAAAATGAAGCACTATAAATAGAATATTCCAATAGGCAGATGTTAGCTTAAAGTGTGCATTGTTTGGAAAAAGGAGTTAATTAACAACTTATTAATTGGATAGAAAATCTGAAACTGTTGTACTTCTAGCAAATACATAATTTTCTTCAAGTATTATTAAAGCGTTTTTGTTGTACCTATTAAAGATTCTTGTCTCTAAGTTAATTTCATTATGCTAATAAGCTATCATCGTTACAGAACCTAAGCTTTGATCCATGTTAATTGTCGTGATCTTCAAAGACAAAGTCACCACTTACTTTAAATGAATTTTACATCTTTTTAAAGAATCACACGGAAATTAGGGGAAGTAATTAATTTTTTATTATGTGTCTCAATATTTTTAAGGGAGGAAGTCAATGGTATTGGCTGGAATTCATTTTAACATTTAACCAGGGAAAACAGCATGAGGCAAAAAAACTGTTCAGATGCAAAAGATTAAAGAAAATATGAAACTGGGACCTAATTTGTCTTGATAAACTTTGGTGTTTAATATGCTTCTTTTGTTCTCAGTGTGAAACTGCAGGGTTTTGATTTGTGAAAACTTTTTGAAGAATTAATTCTTTCTAATTTTTCTTCATTTCTTTGCCTTTCTTTTACAGTAAGACAGACAAGTTGACCTTCAAACCATAACTCTTTTAAATGTCTATGAACTTACAAGGTTAAATCTATTAGTGGTTTGATATTAGCTATTGTATGCTAACAGAGTAGTGTCTTCTGAAACAGATAAGACTTATTTTTTCCTATATAACAACTGGTTGCTTGAACCTTAACAGGTATAAGAAAATAATGTTATCAAACTATTTGCATGTCTCGTTGTAAAACAGACAAGGTTAAGTATAAAAATACTAACTCCATTTTATGAAGTTAATATTTTATGAAATTTTTTTTGTATGAAGATAAAATACACTTTAAGGACATACCTGAAGTGGATAATTACCGGTTGTATATTCATTATAACCAGAGTGACATGCAGGTTAAAGGCATTCTTTAAAACCCCATCAAAGTAGATCAAAAATGAGATCATAAATGAGAAAGGCAGAAGCATCATATGGTATAGTTTTTCTTAAACATTCAGAGACGGGATTAACAGCCAAAATTATAATTTTGTAATTATTTCTACTGTATTAAGCTTTCTGACATCCTTTTTGGATGGCATATGAAAGAGATATTACAGTTAAACATACATTAAAAACAGGAAATCACTAACTGTGGTAAATAAATGCTTCACAGGAAATGGAGATGTATCAAATAGATTTTTAGAGAAAATCTGGTGCTGTAATATAATTGTTAGCAAATAAGAACATCTTGATACAACAAACAACCTAATGGTGAAATTCCACTTTACCGTGAAGAATTTCTAAGACCCACTAGAGAAGTGTTGAACTCATTATAATGATTTCTTTATATGTAAACTGTTAGTTCTCAATTCTTTGTCTGTAAGAAAATAACCTGGTGATAATAGAAATGAATTTTAGCATGGTGCCCAAGGGTTTATGTTTTTAACAAATATTGCCGGTTGCTTCTAATGCAGATGGTTAATGGACTACAGGCCTTAAACGTTGATAACATCAGTAACACACTCAAATTTTGTCTGTCCTTCAACTTTATGCATTTCACTTCTTATAATTCTTTACCAGCCAAACAAGCTAATGGTAAAATCCACTGATGTATCAAGAAAATAGCCATAGAAATGAATATATTGGATTAATAATTTTAGTATTAGCATTGTTTGTGCTATATTCGAATGACTAAAAAAAGAACTAATTTCATTAATTAAGGTGTGATGAAACATAACACATTTTCAAATTAATAGTGTTCTTTTCAAAACTGTGAACCTATATACCTTCTATGGTTTAGTTGTCATTTTGGATTGTTTTCTTTGCATGAGATAGGCACTTAATGCATGTTTGTTACATGAAAATATTAGATTTTAGTCTTTCATATTGTAACTCAGTGTGTGGCCCGATTTAAGGTTATCTGTTTTGCTCACCAGGTGTGGCTATTTTATTTTAATCATAACTATAGGCACAAGACAAGCACTTTCTGCCACTGAGATTATTTGAAAAGCTGTACTGGGGTTTCCGAAGATATTTACATGACTTTTTTCTTTTAAAACTTTAAGTTCTGTAATAGCATATGAACATTTATTGTATGTGCCATCTTACAAGTTTTCATGGACAAAACCACACATTTTCATGTGTATGAATGTATAATTTCTCCCAGAACTGCCTGGTGGCAGTGGGGGGCTGGAGGCTGTGTCTACATTATATTTTGAGATTGAATGTGATTCAATTATATTCACATAAACTATATTTCCCATTATATTTTGAGATTGTTTCAATTGTATTTTGTTTTGTATTTTGAGATTGTTTCAATATTGTTTTAATCTCAAAATACAATGGGAACAATCTCAAAATATAATGGGAAATATAACTTAGGGTGAAAAGACTCATAAAAGGAAATTATTTACATTAAAAAATATATAACTCCCAAATCCTAAGCAACTCTTATCCATAACATCTCCCTCAAACATATTAAATCATTCTTCAAATGTATTATAGAGATAATAGTAATAAATTTATGAAATTATTCTCTTATTGAAAATGTTGACTTTGGGCTACAAGGAAAAATCTGGGGACATGATAAAAGTGACAAAGAACTCAAAGTTTACCCTTGAGAGGACTGTGTTAGACCTGGGTTGAGGAGGGAAGAGGAGTACCATTCACATCCAGCTCTACCATTTTCTTCCTAAGCTGTCAGAGGGCCATGCTGTACGAAGGAGGGAGAAGAAAAACTTGTAGAAAGTGGATGAACAACAGCCTTTTGTTTTTCCACTTTTGTGATTGTAAGGAAAGAATGAAGTGTGGACTGCTTTCCTTGACAGATCTTAACACAGAAATTCATAGATTCACATGCCTCCTTTTGTCCCGAGCAAAGCCATCTGGTCACTAAGCTAAGAGGTCACTGCTAGATATGACTGTTTAGAACAACATGTGCCATGTACAAGTGGCAAATCCTATGGAGGCTCAAACCCTCTATGTATAGTTTTAATCAATTTAAAGTTTTAGACCAGCTCACATATGATGAAAATTATGAATAAACAACTTTAAGGTTAGGAGATAAGAGGTTTACGAAGCTAAAATTGTTAGATAGTTTAATCAAAGGTGGAATTTATTGCATATAAAACTTTGTTTTACGACTTCTTATTAAACTATTAGAACAACACTGCAATGGCTTCAAATAAGTTTACAATCAAAGGTGTAGCAAATCCTATGTTTAGGAACCATAGCCCAGACTTTGTCAAACGCTATAAGCATTGAAGAGCAGTAACTTTTAATAACATCTGATTTATTTTAGAAGAGGCATGACTTTCCGTTCAAAGAAATGTAATATTTATTCAAGGAATAGTTATTTTCCCAGATTGTACTTGAATTAGGCAATTATTAATATTTTTTATTTATTGTACTTTATACACAGGCTGCATGCTGGCACTCTAGCCCTAATTTGTGGCCCGCACAATATTTTATACATTTCAAAGTTAGTTTTTAATACCTAAATTACAAGTATCTGGATTTCTAGCTTAAATTTAAAAAACATTCACTCTCTGAAAATATTGGGCATTTTGATCTACATAGCAAAGGTGAGATCAAGGCAAGCAGAAATTTCCTTTTATAGAGATGAGCACTGTGTTCACCTCAGCACTTGGCTAGCTGCCTTCACTTTTATGTAAATAACTTGCCCAAACCCAAAAGACACTTGGGTTTGCCCCAGTTGATGAAAACATCATGGTCTACTAGAAATGAATGTCAACCCTATATCCATGATTGCAGAGCCATCTATGTGAAAATCACTGGGATACATTGAAATTCAAAACAATAATACTAAGGAAAACATTATAAGGAATGAAAAGTGAAAACACAAGAGCAGGATGAACTGTTATCTTAAGAGACACAAGACAGATGGATTCGTGCTCCAAACTACCATTCTCAGCACTTTAGGGAGCCTTAGGTGAATCATTGAGTATTTGGCAAGTCTAAGATTGAGAAGTAAAATGTTAGAATTTGGTGGAAATCACCTTAGTTTCCATGTACAGTAAGTAATATTCTAACTTAAAAATGCCAAAATACCTCTGACTGAAGATGATTATAAGATGCTCAGGGTTGACTGTGTTAGATGCTTTCCTCTTCTAAAGACCTTTGCTTTTAACTAAATGCTTGCTTATCTTTCTAATTTAACATAGTCCCACATTTTTCTTTGTAGTAATTTTGGGCTATCAGATAACATATAATGGAAAACATGTTTATGTCTTCCACCAGTTCTTGTTGCATATTTCAAATGCTTAGAACAACAATTTTCAGAAGCTTTCATTAAGGTTAATTTAAAAACTACATTAAATACAAACAGATTTTCTCACAAACAAAATGCAATGTGTACTTAACAGACTTCTGTATGTTATATTTGATAAACTACCTCATATAAATGCAAATTTTGACTTTCTGCCAGAACCAGGTGGTATGGAAAATATTTCTATTAAACAAATAATGCTGGAAGAGCAAACTTCAAGCACTGGTATGTTACATAAGGAAAGAGGATGTTTCATTCAGGTTTGATGTATATTTCAGGTTGACCTTTATGCATACAAAATAAAAGAAACATGCTGAAGAATAATATGTGGTGAGCGGTTGTCCTTGGCGTGCAAGAGGATTCAGGAAAATATACCTGGGGAGGGATTTTTACATATTCAGAAAAATAGGCTAAAAATATTGTCTTCTGTTTTGCATGGTTATTTGCTTGCATTATCTTACCCACTGTGGTAGTTATCTGGATAGCTTTCATCTTAATCACTAACTAAAACTGAACAAGGAGAGCTAAATAAATCAGGATGATTCCATATATTGCCTCACACAGGAAGGCTTCTTTGAACTCTCAGCTAGACAAAATACAATCAGAACACTCATGTAAACAGGAGACCTCCTCAAAAATAATCACCTTAATGTAACTATGAAAAAAACATTAGACAAGCGTAAATTAAAGGATATCCTACAAAATACATGATCAGTACACCTCAAAATTATCAAGGTCATCAAAAGCAAAGAATGTCTTGAACACTCATACATCAGAAGACACTAAGAAGATGTGATAAGTACGTGTAATGTAGTATTCTGGATGAGATCTTGAAACAGGAAAAGGACATGAAAAAACTGGTGACATTCAAATAAAGCGTGTAGTTTAGTTTAGTTAATAGTTAATATGCCAGTGTTGACTCAATTCTGACAAATACACCACAGTAATGTAAGTTGTTAACAATAGGGGAAACTGATAAAATGTCCACTGGAACTCTCTGTAAAATCTTTGTAACTTTTCTGTAAATCTAAAACCGTTCTCCCAAAAGTTTATTTAAATTAAAATAATAAACAGAAGATAAATGGAGAAAATATTATTTGGCCCAAAGGTATATGTTCAGGCTTATGAGGATACTTCTATTCATTCCTAATAGGATAACTCCTTGGAATTGCTATGTCGGAGATGGTGATGATTATATTCAACTTCTGTCCGCTTTCTTGCTTAGTCACTGTGATGAATCATGCATGGTGTCCACCTGATGACTAGGTGTTCATTCCAAAGACTGTTGTTACCTACATGAAGTGCAATGGGAAAACCTGCGACCTTGAACGCATTGGTACTGGGTCCTAAAAATTAGGCCTAACAAACTTGATCCTCGCTGTAGACATAGGCTATATTTGTGAGGTGTTTTTATGAGATGGGCTGAAGACTCCAGAGAAATGTTTGATTTAGGACATGGTAGTCATATTTAAGAATGTTGCAAATCATTAAAAAAATACTATAATGGTAATTTGCAATATGGGAATAATGCCTAATATAAAAATATGCAAAATTGGGAATAACTATTAGGTTTGAGGTGATAGGTTAATTATCTAAAAGTAAAACCCCAACTTTAAAGAAAAAATATTTTATACATAAACACACACATGCACACACACAAAACCCCACGAAGATGCTGATGATAATGATAGCTTCTTCATGGGGACTTCTGTTCTAACCACTGCACTTAGAGATTTATATACTCTCTCCAAGGTTGCTGTCACCACTTCCATTTTATAGTTAAGTCAATAAGACTCAGAAAGAATAAGTAGCTTGCCGAAGTACCCACATCTTGTAAGTAATACAGTAACTTTCCTCTAATCAATTTCTCACAACAACACCTATTACCATCCTTGCCAAACTTTCTCTTCTATCAAGTCTCTCAGGTCTTTATCTGCTTGGCATTATTTCTTGACTGTCTTTTTAGATTAATGACTCATGTTCATGTCTCAGAGACCATAAATGATAAGGCTGGCATTCTAACCCAAGTCCATCTAACTCCAAAGTCTATGTACTTAAACAGTGAATTAACATGCCTGCAATGCAATATTGTCTACATAATGCTGTTGATCTCAAATAATTCTAGAATGGCTAGTAGGCTCAATTATTCAACGATTTGAATGATTATATTTACCTTTGGGGTATGAATAAATTAACGCATTTTATATACATCTGAAAATGTTAAAAAAAAGAACTCTCTGAGGGACAGCATTAGGAGATATACCTAATGCTAAATGACGAGTTAATGGGTGCAGCACACCAACATGGCACATGGATACATATGTAACAAACCTGCACATTGTGCACATGTACCCTAAAACTTAAAGTACAATAATAAAAAAAAAACTCTCCGATCAAAATATTCACTACCAAAACATAGTTTTAAAAAGAATATGGAGTTACATTTTTCTCTTTGACAAAATATCTGTTAAGTTCAATATGTAAATGTTATGTGTATTAAAGTCACAATGTAAAGCTGTATAGGAATTATAAAAGTGAATTGAGAACAAAGGAGAAAGCCTGGGGTTGGAACACTGAGAAACTTTGTAGGATCTTAATGAAAAGTTTTTAGAGAGAGAACAGTAGACTTTATTGATGTTGTTGTTGCTTAATATAAGACCTTAGGTTTTCATCCCTTTAAAAATGGTTAACATTTTGGTGAGAAATGTAAGGTATTCCTCCTGCTAGAGAAGATAGAGTGGGCTAGCTGAGATTTCTGGAGATCTGTTTAGACTTCTGATCTAATGTGTTATTTCTGCTAATCTGAGAGTAATATTACTGACTCATAGGAAACAATTTAATTGTCTCTAATGATAATATCTGAGCCTATAACTCTTAAGAGCCAACTAGTTTTAATAAAATAATTTTCGTTTATATCATAACATACTTAAATTTCTTTCATTTTAGGATCAAAATGTAGCCAAGGCTTTAGAGTTCATGAACTTTCACAAAGAGATCTTTCCTTTCCCATTGAAATGGGAATAGCAGTCATTGTGTGCTTCCTAAGAAATCCTTGTCTTTACAGAGCTAGTAAGTTATAGTATACATATATTCAGCACAACCAGTATTCTATTCCAAGGGGAAGTTAAATTGGAAAATTATAGTTGTTTTTATTAATTCTATATAATAAACATTTTTCTGAATCCTTGAGAGAATTCAAAAGTCAGAAAAAAATTGATTATATAAAGTATGATTTTAGTAGCGGGTTAATAAAATCATGTGTACTCTTAATATATTTAATGTGAGGAAGCCTGACAAATGGCATTGACTTTATGACAAAATCAATATTTGTTTTGCTATGCTGGGTAAATTTATTTCTCATAGTATCAAAAGAACAAAATTCAAAGAATATGCAAAACCAGAGACTTCCAAAATTGAATATGAAGTGAAATATTATCAAAAACTATATTAAGCTGCTCTAGATTAGTTATTATTTAAAGCAGATAGTCAAAGTATTCAACTTTTAAAGTGAAACTCTCATATATTTAAATATGAGTGACTTCAAATTTAATACTATTATTATTTCTTTATACATTTTTTCCAGGGAAAATTTCAGATTTTGAGCCAAGTATAGAATTATATGGTTGGAGGTTACATAATGCAGACCTACAGTGTTTTATATTATGTCTAGGAGATAGAGCATTAGATTTCACAGAGAGAGTCATAGAGATGTCACATGGTTGAAATTTCTGATCTAGTTGCGATGCTTAAGTTTGAATGACAAACCCAAGGGCCAAATTCACAAAACAATTACATTTGCTTTTTGCACCCTTGATGCCCAAAATACTGGGATTTGCACTTTTAAACAGACAAAATAAATTATCTCTTTCCTCTTTATAAAACTTTAAATTTACAAATGTTTCTTACCTAACTTTAGGAACTCTCCTTAGGGGCTTAACAGACCTGAAAAAAAAAAACACAAGACAACCAAAAAAGGTGTTCCCAGCTCAGCCATCCTGTTTACCTATCTGCTTAGCTCTAGTTCATTGCAAACCACAGGCACATAAAGATTTCTACCCAGGGCATCTCTAAAATATATAGCATCACTTTAAAAAGTAGTTTATGTCATTACTTTTTAACATATTATATTTATTTCCAAAAGAAAAGAATAATGTCACCAATCAGCCCCTGTTTCTCTTTACTGTTGAATAGCAGATTCTATCCCTTTAAAGCTCACTTCTTGCCATCATTGTCAGAAAGATAAATGCACAAATTGTATATAATTTATGCACATTAAATGTATATCAAAATTCCTAGGTATTTAAAAAAATTCTTGATATTATGACTTTTTAAATGTTGGAAATCTTATTATCCAAATAAAAGTTATTAATTAGCAATATGAAAAAATAGATTTTCATTTTAATCAAAAATAAACAAAAATACCCTTAGAATTGTTACAATACTGATATTTGTCACTGCAGATGGATATCCTTAAAGATTCTTTTTTTTTGTTGGCCCACAGCCACTTATTGTAAGTACTGCAATAACCTTCCTTTCATGGATTGCTCCTGACAACACCCAGTACCATGTCAAACTTTGCCTCTTGTGTAGTTTCCCAAGGCTTCATCCTCTTTGCATTGTTTCCTGACTCCTTTATGGTGAGGACTCAAGTTCATGGTCTCACGGACATTTACTTGTGCTTGTCCCAAGAAAGGTCTTCAGATTGAATCTGAGGCTGCAAAACACTTCTGCCTTGATGAAGGAATCCTCCATGAATCGAATAACTTTGTATTAGTTACAGCCTTCAAGTATTCCATTGCTGAAATTACCAATACATAGGGCAACTCCACATCCTGGTTTGCTCGGACAGTTCTGTTTTCTGCCTGTTATCATCAGTTAATTATTAGCAGCACTCACTCATACTCTTAAAATTTTTCCTATTTGATCACCATTTCAATAGCCAATTTTTAAAAGACAAGTTGAATGAGAATAAACTCATGAGACACGAGTGACAGAATTGCTACTTTAGGAAGGAACACTATTTGAATTATGTATAATGAATATTACTGTACTTCTGATGATAAATGCATAAAAATCAAGCTGTAGTGCAAAGGGTCTTTTATTAAAATTCTAGAACCCAGCCTCAGAGAAGGTAAATAATGGAGAGTTTTCTACCCAAAGGCTTAGTGACCATGTGCAAGAAATTATCATTTGTAAGTTTATACACACATACCAATTTAGTCTTAGTAATAAGATTTGATTAACAGTGAATAATAAAAGACAGGTATTTTAAAATAATATAATATTATATAATTTTATTATTCATAGTATTATTGTGAGTTACCTCAAATAGCAGCCTGGATTGAAAAAGGCAAATAGCACTGACTGAGGGACTACAATGTGTCAGGCATTGAGATGGGTATTATAATTAGGCAATGGTATTGTAAATACAGATATGTTAACACACATGGTCAGAGGGCCTCCTGGAGGATCATGGTAATGAAAGACAAGTTAATCTCTTGGGATAAATAAAAAAACTAGGGGAGAAAAAGATAAATGAGACAGATACTAATAGGATACAATAGCTTGCCCTTCTACATGGACAATGGAGAGGTTCAACTATCTTGTTGTCTCAGGTGATGGCTATTGTGGAAAGCTCATATTGTCTTTGAAGGTGGGAAGGGAAATGTCTGCAAGCAAGGATCAGGGATCAGCACTGGGAGAGCAGAGAGACAACGATTTCCGGAAGACCTGAGAAGAGATTTCTGGCCATTCCTAAGTAGTAATACATGCTGGAGAACTGAGGACTGAACCCAGCCATAAGGGGACTCTCATCTCAGCACATACACAGCTGAAAGCAGAAAGAAAGAGTGTGGATTTGAAAAAGGTTTTGCAGATTGAGGATATCCTCAAATTCTCAGGGTAAAAAGTGTATTGATTTAGAAAATGTGGCACATATACACCATGGAATACTATGCAGCCATAAAAAATGATGAGTTCGTGTCCTTTGTAGGGACATGGATGAAACTGGAAAACATCATTCTCAGTAAACTATCGCAAGGACAAAAAACCAAACACCGCATGTTCTCACTCATAGGTGGGAATTGAACAATGAGAACTCATGGACACAGGAAGGGGAACATCACGCTCTGGGGACTGTTGTGGGGTGGGGGGAGGGGGGAGGGACAGCATTAGGAGATACACCTAATGCTAAATGACGAGTTAATGGGTGCAGGAAATCAACATGGCACATGGATACATATGTAACAAACCTGCACATTGTGCACATGTACCCTAAAACCCTAAAGTATAATTAAAAAAAAAAAAAAAAGTGTATTGATTTAATACTAATGTGCATTTTCTCCTTTTTTTTTTTTTGGTCTGTATAACTTTGTGGCAAGAGTTAATATGCGAACAGCAGTGTACTATCAACTTATTATTTGAGGTAGTCCGTGAACAGTTGCATGAGTGGAGGGGTGAATGTACCGCACACATGCTATTACATTTTATTCTCACCACAACTTTGGGAAGTAGATATTATCATCCCCACGTGACAGATGGGGACACAGTATACACAGATTGAATAACATCCAAGATTAAACAATTCGTGGCAGAGCAGCTCTAACCCCAAAGTCCATTTATTTTCCAGCATATTATTAAGATTGTAAAGCACTGCTTTTCAAAGTTAAATGTTTGTAGTGATCATCTGGTTTTTGTTTTTATTTTTTAATGCATACTCTGAATCAGGTGGTCTAGGATGGGTCTGAGATGTCACATTTCTAACAAATTCCTAGGTAAGTGATGCCAGTGCTGTGGGTCCACAGACCACACTTTGAGTAACACGAATATATTGCCTTTATTCTTGAGTTGTCAGGATTATAGATGCACCATTTGTTAAAAGTTGTTTACATACTTATTTGCAGCAATTTCTTTTGCATTCACTTATTGTTTGAAAAATTCACAATTATGATGTATGTCATTGATCACCATTTGTAATTTCTAATCAAGTGAAATATTCTGTGGGATAGATAATTGCAGATGCACTTTTTGTGAGTTAATGATATGTTCTCATAATGAAACAGGATCATGAGGCCAGGTTGATGTGATGGAATATTTCTCTGCAGTCTACAGTGTGCTTCCATGGTTACTGTCATACCTCCTATTAGCAACATTTTGTTGCTCTACAGGTAATATACAAAAATATCTCCTACCTATGAAAATTTAAATTTTATCTCAACGGTTTCATATTTATTATAAAGGAAAATAAAAAATAAGTAAATACATACAAAGCAGTAAAACAACAACAAATACCCCCAAATTAAAGAAGTTCAACCTGCTATCACCAATATGGTTTCTGGAGACTGTTTTCATGATATGGAGACAGTTGAAAGGATTTCCTCCTCTATGTTCATCATAGCTTTTAATTTAATTTTACTCACCTTACTTTGGCTGGAGACCCTCAGTCACCTCTGTTCAGGAGGCAGAGCTGTTCTTTACCATCAATTGTGATAGGCACGGGGAACTAGGCTGAGAGAATGAAGTGCCTCCTACAGCTACTTTGAAAAATAAGTATCTTAGAACTTGATTATTTAAAATAATAGTAATTTTAAATACTTTGATGTTTATTTTAATATCCCTTTCTTACAATATAATATGTTCCAATATTTTATTGTCTAAATATCCATATTATATAAATTATACTTATAATTACTGTATAAATAATTAATGTTCATTAACAGCAAACTTTTTATTATGGCAAAATCTAATAAGGACTCTTGCCAATACATTAAGTTGTAGTCATTCTATTTTTAAGTAGCTATTAAATTCTTTAAAAAAGATTTTTTAATAAAGGAGAGCTCTAAAAGTTTATATTAACTTAATTTTAACCAATACAAAAGATAACTGAGTAAAAAAAGAAAAAGTCCTCTAAAAACAAAACAATCTGACGAAGTGATTCTTTGAAGAGGCAAAAGACCCAGAATATCCAACACAATATTGAAGGAGAAGGATTACATGAATTTGGAAAATTCACACTGACATCAAGACTTACATAAAGCTACAATAACCAAGAGAGTAAATGATAAACAAATAGATAAATGGAACAAGATAGAGATCCCAGAAATAGATCCACACAAATATAGTCAACTGATATTTAACGAAGTAGCAAAGGCATTCCAATGAAGAACAGATAGCCTTTGCAACAAATGGCCCAGGAACTACTGGACATCTACATGCAAAAAAAAAAAATTAATCGAGATATTAACCTTATACCCTTCACCAAAATTAACTCAAATAGATTACAGACATAAAATGCAAAGCTATAAACCTCCTAGAAGATAGCACAGCAGAAAATATAGATGAAATCTTGGGTTTGGTGCTGAAATTTTAAATTAAAAGGGACGATTCATAAAAAAAAGGATTGATACAATGGACTTCATTAAAATTAAAAACTTTTCCTCTGTAAAAAGGACTGTCAAAATTTCAGCACTTTGGGAGGCTGAGGCAAGAGGATTGCTTGAGGCCAAGAGTTTGAGACTAGCCTGGACAAGGTTGTAAAACACTGTTTATAAAAACAAAAATGTAAAACTGGGCATGGTGGCACATGCATGTAATCCCAGCTACTTAGGAGACTGAGGCAAGAGCTGAGCTCAGGAGACTGACACTGTGGTAAGCTATGACTGTGTCACTGCACTCAGGCCTGGTGACAGAATGAGCCTCTGTCTCTCAGAGAAAAAAAAAAATGTCAAGAGAATGAGAATACAAGTAACAGTCTAGTAGAAAATATTTGCAGAGACATACCTAATAAAGAACTGTTATTCAAAATAGACAAGAACTTTTTAAACTTGACAATTAAGAAATGAGCAACTCAATTAATAAAGGAACAAGAGAGTTGAACAGACACCTCACCAAAGATGATATACAGATGGCAAATAAACATATGAAAAGAAGCTTGACATCATAGTCATTAGGGAATTGCAAATTAAAATAACAATGAGATATCACTATACAGCATTTTAAATGGGTAAAATCCAAAGCATTGACAACATCAAATGCTGATGAGGGGGCAGAGCAATAGGAACTCTCATTCACTGTTGGTGGGAAGGCAAAATGGTAAAACAACTTTGAAAGACAGTTTTGGGAATTTCTTACAAAACTAAACATACTCTTACCATCTGATCCATCAATTCTGCTCCTTGGTGTTTACTCAAAAGAGTTAAAAACACGTTCACACAACAACTTGCACACAAATGTTTATACCAGATTTATAATTGCCAAAACGTGGAAGCAACTAAGATGTCCTTCAGCAAGTGCATATATAAATAAATAGTTACATCTAGACAAAGGAATATTATTCAGTGTTAAAAAGAAATGAGTTATCAAACCATGCAAAGATACGAAGACATTTTGAATGGATATTATATGAAAGGAACCAACATGAAAAGTCTCCACACTGTAAGATTTCAACTATATAACATCTAGAAAAGGCAAAACTGTGGAGACTGTAAAAAAAATCAGTGGCTGTCAGAGATTTTCAGACAGAAAGGTGTGAATAGGTGAAACAGGTAATTTTTAGGGCAGAATAACTATTCTGTATGATACTACAATGGTGGCTACATGTCTGTATACATTTGTCAATATCCATAGATTGTACCACACTAAGAGTGAACACTAATGTAAACTAGGGGCGTTAGTTGATAACGTCAATGTTGGTTCTTCTGTTGTAACAAACATACTACACTGATTAGGTAGGTTTATGGTGGGGGTGTCAATGTGTGTGAGAGCAGGGAGGGAGCAAATGGGAATTCCCTATACTTTGTGCTCAATTTTGTTGTAAAGCTGAAACTGTTCTTAAAAAAACACTATTAATTAAAACAAAGTTATCAATTTAATGTTACATTATGCAGTCACTCAAGGAATGTACAATATTAATATTTCATTTTTTTGTTTTTATTGTCCTTATACAAGAGAGTTCTTCTAAACTCCATCCCCAATACACACACACACAAACACACATTTCCGTGTATGTTTAAAGCTTATCTCACAAAAGATTATTTTTCTTTACTTGGTAGATGATATTATGGAATGATGTCTTATGTCAAATTGTTATAAATTTCAGGTCTAAGGCATTGACATTTTATGGCCTGAGGCAGGCCAGTGGATGTGATGACATAGAGTAGAATTGGACTATCTTAATGAGTGAATCAATTAGGGGATCAAACATATTTTAAATCTTATTATGGACCCATAATCTAGAAGGGATTTCATAGTAAAATTTCTTAAGTATTAAAAACTAAACTGATGTGACAGTTACTTAAGATCAAATAATAAGCCTTTGCTTTCACGGTATTTGTCAAATAATTTTTTAATTAAAATAAGAAGGTGATGAAAATAAGAAGGCTATGATAAAGAGAATACCTTGAGCTACTGAGTTCACTTAGAGTACACTTGCGAGGATGTGGATGGATTCTTGGGCACCGAAGCTTCAGATTTATTTTAAAAGCTCGTTAATAAATTAAAGTTTTGTCATTTTCTGCAGCAATGTGTATGCATTAACCTTTTTCAAAGAAAATGCAACAGCAATGTTTTTATTTCTTACATTTTCTGCAAACTTTAAAATTTAACATTTGTGGTAGTTATATTTGTAAGATTATAAGCATGTATTTCAGGCATATTTTTAAAAACACAGGGATATATGCAATATGTACGAAGTCATCTCTGGTGCTTTGCACTTTAACCAATTCATTCACCATTTAAAAACAATTAAAAAATTAATTAAGCTGGATTCTGCCCTTGGATACACACAACAAAACCCCCATTGAAGTCAATGGAAATTGTGCATGCATATCCAGGGGCAGAATTTGGCCCGCTGTGTTTAACTCACTCTGATCATTCCTATTAATTCAATATTAATATTTCCGTTCATTTATTCAATTAGTTCTGTGGTATTCAAAATTCGTTGTATGTAGTACATTGCGATCAGTCAATCATTACGTTTCCAGTCCACTTTCTAACAATCAATATTTGAAGTTAGTCAAGGCAAAATGCACTTAAAAACCGAACAGAAAAAGAATTAGTCCCTCTGCAGAGATATCTCCCAATTTGTTGCCTGGTTTCTTGGGCCCAACCTCTCCCTGTGGATTTAGTCAGTGTGAGAGACATTAATAAATGTGGGGCAGAGTTGGCCCTTAGATCAAATGGTACTTTGTAGGGTAGCCAAGTAGGGCTGTCTAATAACAGCCAGATGTGAAAGACTAAGCTCATGAAATAGCCACCACTTAATTAGGTCACACAATACCGTTTGGATTCTAACCAAATTTGGGTTATCTCTTTTTCTGAGTGGAGGGATCTCTTCTGTCTTCCAAAAACAGATCAAAACCAACACAGTATGTTAATATTGCAATATAAACATTGCATGCATGAATAAGTAGGGCTAAATTCAAGAAGTGCAATGATCCCTATGCTCCAAATTCATTAAAATATGACTTCCGTAGGCAGGAAAATGTAAACTTCTTATAAATTTTTACATCTGTTATAAGTATCCACGGTATGCAAGATTATCTGCAAATTTATAGAGGGAAAGTCTATAGAAATTTACAGTTCATATTTAAGTATTCATTGAACATTCTAAATATAATTATATTTTGTTTTTTAATAGCTTGAGTTCTAATTGTAATATAATAAACCACATGTTTAAAGTCTACAATTTGATAAATTTTGATGTACATATACACCTGTGATATTGACATTACACTCAATAAATAGTGAACCTATTTATCACTCCAGAAAGTCTCCTCAGGTCTCCTTTGTAATCCCTTCCTTTGGTTCCCTACCCATGTCTCCCTTCAGGTAACCACTGATTTACTTTCTGTTATTAGAGATTAGTTTGAATATTTTGCAATTTTAAATAATAAAAAATATACTATTTTGTGTCTGGCTTTTTCACTCAGCAAAAATAATCTGAGATTAAATCATGTTGTGTGTATCAATAGTTCATTCCTCTCTATTGCTGAGTAGTATTCCATTGTAAAGATATATAGTAATTGGTTTATGCATTTCCCTGAGGGTTGACATTTGGGTTGTTTCTGGTTTGAGGTTACTAAAAGTAAAGCTGCTGTGAACATTGTTGTACCAATCTTTGTTTACACATACCTTTTCTTTTCCCATAAGTAACTAAGTAGAAGTCGAATGGCTGAGTAATATGATATGCATATGTTTAACTTTTCAAGAAACTGCCACATTGTTTCCAAAGTGGTGTGCCATTTTATATTTACATCAATATCATGGTATGAGAGTTCTAGTTCCTCCAAATCCTTATCAACATTTGGTATGATCAGTCTTTTTAATTTTAGCCATTCTTATAAGTGTGTAATAATATCTATCATTGATTTATTTTGCACTTCTCTAATAATTATTTTTAATATATTTGTATGTGCTTATATGCCATCTGCTTATCTCCTTTGGTGAAGTGTCTATTCAAATCTTTTGTCCATTTTTAATTGGGCTATTTTTTTTCCTTTTTTTTTTTTTTTTTTTTTTTTTTGAGACACAGTCTCACTCTGTCACCTAGACTGGAGTGCAGTGGAGTGATCTCAGCTCACTGCAACCTCCGCCTCCCAGCCTCAAGCAATTCTCCTGCCTCAGCCTCCTAAGTAGCTGGGATTACAGGTGTGTGCCACCAGGCCCGGCTAATTTTTGTGTTTTTACTAGAGACGGGGTTTCACCATTTTGGCCAGGCTGGTCACGAACTCCTGACCTCAAATGATCCACCTGCCTTACCCTCCCCAAGTGCTGGCATTACAAGCGTGAGCCACTGCGTCTGGCCTGTTTGTTTTCTTATTGCTGAGCTTTAAAAGATATTTATTTTTTTCTGAATAAAAGTCATTTCTCAGATATATATTTTCCCTCAGTCTACATATTGCCTTCAATTATCTTAACACTGTTTATTTAAAGAACTGATTTTTAATGATAATTGATTTATTTTTTAAAAATCTTATTTTTAGAAAAATGCTATTAGTGTTATATTTTAAAAGTATTTATGCCTAGTCAAATGTCACAAAGATTTTCTTTTAGAAGTTTTATGGTATTATATTTTGCATTTAAGTCTGTATAATCCAGTTGAATTAATTTTCAAATATGGTTCAAGGTAAGGATCGAAGTTTGTTTTTCTTTGAATATAAATATTCAATTGTTTTAGAACCATTTGTTAAATAGCACAAGCTTTCTCCACTGAATGATCTTCACACTTGTCAAAAATAAGTTATCCATATCTATTTGTCTATCTTTATGCCAATACCATTCTTTCTTTTTTTTTTTTTATTATCAGATTTTATTTTATTTTTTTATTATTATTATTTTTTTATTATACTTTAGGGTTTTAGGGTACATGTGCACAATGTGCAGGTTTGTTACATATGTATCCATGTGCCATGTTGATTTCCTGCACCCATTAACTCGTCATTTAGCATTAGGTGTATCTCCTAATGCTGTCCCTCCCCCCTCCCCCCACCCCACAACAGTCCCCGGAGCGTGATGTTCCCCTTCCTGTGTCCATGAGTTCTCATTGTTCAATTCCCACCTATGAGTGAGAACATGCGGTGTTTGGTTTTTTGTCCTTGCGATAGTTTACTGAGAATGATGTTTTCCAATTTCATCCATGTCCCTACAAAGGACATGAACTCATCATTTTTTATGGCTGCATAGTATTCCATGGTGTATATGTGCCACATTTTCTTAATCCAGTCTATCGTTGTTGGACATTTGGGTTGGTTCCAACCCTTTGCTATTGTGAATAGTGCCGCAATAAACATACGTGTGCATGTGTCTTTATAGCAGAATGATTTATAGTCCTTTGGGTATATACCCAGTAATGGGATGGCTGGGTCAAATGGTATTTCTAGTTCTAGATCCCTGAGGAATCGCCATTCTTTCTTGATTGTTGTCACATTATACTAGTCTTGAAATCAAGTAGTTTCAGCCCTCAGATATGTTCTTCTTTCATAATATTGTTTTGGCTATTCTAGATCCTTTACATTTCCATATAATTTTTGGAATCAACTCGTCTTTCTCCAAAAACCCTGCTGGGATTTTGTTTGAGACTGTATTAAATCTGTAGAAAAATTTGGAGAAAATGGATAAATTAACTCTATTGACTTTTCCCAACCAATGGGCATGGTAAATTTTAGATGTATTTACTTTTTCTTTAATTTATTTCAGCCATATTTTATAGTTCCCAGTGTGCAAATATTGAGGATTTTTATCATACTTATTTCTAAGAATTTTATTTTTTATACTATTGTGGATATTATTTTTTAAATATCAATTGCAGATTGTTTGTTGGTAGCAGACAATAATTTTATATCAGAATTATATTCTGCAGTCTTAATCAATGAACTTATTAGGGTTAGGAGGTTTTTCTGTAGGTTCTATGGGATTTTCTGCATAGAAAATCGTATCATCTGAATTAGGACAGTTTTAGCTCCTTGCTTCTAATTTGAATTTTTTTCCTATTGGTTTATTGAAATGTCAAAAATCTCCAGTACATTGTAGAACAAAAGTGGTGAGTGCAAAAATTTTTGTCTTTTTCTTGATCTAAGAGAGAAAAACTTCAGTCTTTCAACACCATAAGTATGGTATCAGCTGTATGTTTTCCCTTGATGCACTTTTTCAGGCTTTGGAAATTGCCATCTATTTCTTGTTTACTAACATTTCTATCAGCAGTGAATATTGAATTTTGCCAGATACTTATGTGTGTGTGTATTTGTATTAACATGATCATATGGTTCTCCTTTAATAGTTTAATATAGTGAATTACATGGTTTGATTTTTGAAAACTGAATCAGCCATGCATCACTCAGATAAACCCCAGTTGGTCAGGATGAGGTATTACCCTGCTCGTATATTGTTGCATTTGACTTCCTTATATTTCACTGAGAATTTCTGTATGCATGGCATGAGGGAGACAGGTCTGTAGTTTTCTTGCAATGAGGTAGTTTGATGTTCATATCAGGCTAATGTTGTCCTTGTAGTATGAGTAGGGACATTTTTCCTCTTCCTGAATTTCTGAATGAATTTGCATAAAATTGGTACAATTTTTTTCTTAAATGTATGGTAGAATTCACTACTGAAACCATCTGGGATGAAAGAATTTTTTGGAATGTTTTTAAATTAAAAATTCAACTTATTTAAAATAGATAGGGCTACTCATATGATCTCTTAAGTGATCATTCAATTGTTTCTCTGCTATTTCAATAATTTCTGCCCTGTCTTTTATTATTTTCTTTTCTTATTACTTTAGATTTATTTTTGTGCTCCTATTACTAGTATTTTATAGAAGACCCTAAAGTCATTGATTTAAGACTTAAAACATTTATTTAACTAGTCATTTGGTGGTATAACTTTTCCTGCCTATCATGGTTTGTACTGCATTGGCAGCATCCCACACATTTTGATATGCTGTGTTTTCATTTGCATTTCTACTGACTTTCTAATTACTCTGTTATTTACTTTTCTGACCAATGGATTACTTAGAAATGTGTTCTATAATTTCTAAATATTTGTAGATTTTCCAGAGATTTTTCTGTTATTTGTTTCTAATTTAATTTCATTGTAGTCAGAGACCATGTCTGTTTTGCGTTGTGAATATATTGGGACTTACTTTATGGACAAAAAATAGGATATATTAATAAATGTTTCCTGTGCACTCAAAAGAATGTATATTCTATTGCTGAGTGGTGTGTTCAATGAATCAAATTGGTGGATAGTACTTTTTTTTAGTTCTTCTATATCCTTATTTTCTATTTCTTCTATCAATTATTGAAATGGGGTACTGAAACCTCCGACTATAATAATGCATTTATTTTTTTCTTGTGGTTCTGTCAGTTCTTACTTTATGTGTTTTGAAACTTTCTTTTTAAAAACATCAAAGTTTAGGATTGCCATATCCTTTTGCCAAATTTATGCAATTATTAGTATGAAATGACCAGCTTATCCTTTGATTAGTGTTAGTATGGTAAATCTTTTGTCCTTTTAATGTTAAACAATTTTTCTATATTTAACATGCATTTCTTGTAGGCAGTCTATAGTAAGATCTTGCTTTTTAATCTAATCTGATAATCTCTGCCTTTTAATTGGAATTTTCAGCTTATTTCTGTTTAATATGATTATTGATATTATTAGGTTCAATCCTATCGTCTACTATGTTTTATATTTGATCTTTGTTCCCATTCTGCTGTATTTTTCTGCCTTTTTTGAGTTAGTATTAGGTTAGTGCAAATGTAATTATAGCTTTTGCATTGTTCAAATTTGTTGTTTGACATTGGAATACATTCTTAAATAAATGTGGTTAGGTTATACATCATTTTAATGGGCATTTCTTGCTTTATGGTTTTTTTTTTTTTTTTTTACTCATGACTTACTATTTGCTGTTTATTTTAGACTTTGGAAATGATGTTAGACACAAAGCAAATTTGAGCGATTTTCTTATTTGAGCTCAAAATGGGCCATAAAGCAGTGGAGACAACTCGCAACATCAACAATACATTTGGCCCAGGAACTGCTAATGAATGTACAGTGGAGTGGTGGTTCAAGAAGTCTGGCAAAGGAGATAAGAGCCTTGAAGATGAGGAATGTAGTGGCTGACCATTGGAAATTGACAACAACCAATTGAGAGCGGTCATCAAACCTGATCCTCTTACAATGACACAAGAAGTTGCCAAATAACTCAATGTTGACCGTTCTTTGGTCATTCAGCATTTGAAGCAAATTGGGAAGGTGAAAAAGCTTGATAAGTGGGTGCCTCATGAGCTGAGCGAAAATTTTTAAAAAATCGTTGTTTTGAAGTGTTGTCTTCTCTTATTCTACGCAACAACAATGAACCATTTCTCTATCAGATTGTGATGTGCAAGGAAAAGTGGATTTTATATGACAATTGGTGATGACCAGCTCAGTGGTTGGACAGAGAAGAAACTCCAAAGCACTTCCCAAAGCCAAACTTGCACCAAAAAAAGGTCATGGTCACCGTTTGGTGGTCTGCTGCTGGTGTGATCCACTACAGCTTTCCGAACCCCAGCAAATCATTACATCTGAAAAGTATGTTCAGCAAATTGATGAGATGTACTGAAAACTGCAATGCCTGCAGCCGGCATTGGTCAACAGAAAGGGCCCAACTCTTCACAACTCTCGACCACATGTCGCACAACCAACACTTCAAAAGTTGAATGAATTGGGCTATGAAGTTTTGACTCATCTGTCATTCACCTGACCTCCTGCCAACTGACTACCACATCTTCAATCATCTCGACAGCTGTTTGCAGGGAAAAAGCTTCTATAATCAGCAGGATGCAGAAAATGCTTTCCAAGAATTCATCAAATCTCAAAGCACGGATTTTTATGTTACAAGAATAAACAAACTTGTTTCTCGTTGGCAAAAATGTGTTGATTGTAATGGTTCCTATTTTGATTAATAAGGATGTGTTTGAGCCTAATAATGATTTAAAATTCAGAGTCCAAAATCGCAATTACTTTCCCACCAACCTAATATATTATATTATTCCATTTTGTGTTTTGTTGGTGTATTCACTATTAGTCCTTAATTTATTACTTTAATGACTATCTTATAGTTCATAGCATATATCTTTAACTTATCACAGTCCTGTATAAGAACTTTACCATAGTATTCTTCTACCACCATTCTCCTAGAAATGAACTGCTGCTCTTTTAAATTCTACTTACATGTATGCTACAAACCCCACAACATATTTTTATTGTTTTTGTTTAAACAGTCCATTATATTTTAAAGAGATTTAATACTAAGAAAACAATTTGTTTACTCATTTAATTACTTTTTCTGATGTTGTTTATTCGTGTAGATGCATATTTTCATTTATTATTACTCATCCTGAAGGAATTATTTTAACATTTCTTATATTACCTACCTGTTAGTAACAAATTCTGTCAGCTTTTGTATACATGCAAAAGTTTTAGTTTACTTTTATTTTTGAAAGATGTCTTTGCTGGGTATAGAATTCTAATTTGACAGATTTATTCATTCAGTGCTTTAGAAATGATACTCCATTGTCTTCCTGTTTTTATTGGTTTAACAAGAAATCTGTCATATCCTTTTCTTTGCTTCTTTATCCTTATCTTTGCTGCTTTTTTTTTTTTTTCTGGGCACTTTTAAGAGTTTCTCTTTATCCCTGGTTTTGAGCAATGTGATTATAATGTAATCTGGTGAGGTTTTCTTTATATTTCTTGTGCTTAAGTTTGTTTGAATTTCCTGGATCTATAGGTTTACAGTTTTCATCAAATTAAGAAAGTTGTCAGTCATAATTTCTCCAAATTATTTTTATGTGCATCCTCTTTGAACTCTTTCAGGGACACCAATGACACAAATATTATGCCATTTAAAGTGGTTCCACAACTCCCTAATTCTCTGTTTACTTTTTTTAAATAAATATTTTTAAAAATATTTTCTCTCTTCATTTTTAAAAGATAAATATTTTATTTTTGTTTTTCTATTGCTATGTCTTCGAATTTATTAATTTTTTTCTGCAGCATCTTACCTGCAACTTATCTCATCCAATGTATTTTATCTTAGACATTGTAGATTTCATTTTCACAAGTTTGATTTTGGTATTAAAAACATTATCTCTTTACCTCTTACAATGCAATTATAAATTCTGTCTTAACATATTTATCTGTTAATTCTAACATCTGTGGAAGTTCTATGTGGATTTGCTTGATTTTTCTTCTTATCATGGGTTGTATATTCCTACTTCTTGTCATGTCTGGTAATATTTGATTAGATGACAGCATCATACATTTTATTTTATTGAGTGTATAGTCTAGAGCTATATTCTGGCACACAGTTAAATCATATGAACATAGTTTGATTCTTTTGGATCTTCCTTTTAAGATTTGTAAGTTGGGTCTGGAGCAAAGTTCAGTCTAGTACTAATTATTCCCTACCACCCAGGCAAGATTCTATTGAGTACTTTACCCAGTGCTCCATTAATCATGAGGTTTTCCAATCTGGCTGGTAAGGATAGACACCACTCCCACTTCTGGGTGATCACTGGAAATTGTAACATCTAACATTTTTGGATCCTTCTTTCCCTGGTTTGGGGTAGTTTCTTAATGATCTTCAATGTTACTTCTCAGTTGAAAGTGGAAGTCTTAAGTTCACCAGGTAATCATAATTTTTGTGCCATGGCCTCATCATTGCATCTCAAACAGGGCATAGAAAAGAGCAGGTTATGGTCCTCTTCCACAATACGCCGTCTAAATTTTCACAACATGAAGAACTTGGAGAACTGGCAATTATCTGGTTAACTGACTAACTGTAGATCATAGGCATCATTTGTTGTAAACATTATTTAGGGTTCAGAATAATTCAGTTTGGGGAAATAAAATCTAGTTTGAATTCAATGACAGATTTTCATGTGACTCTACTCTTTGTGTCACTGGGTAGATGCATGTGATTCTAATCATCACATAGTAGCTTAGCAGAATGGAGCCTTGTAACTAGCTCATTCAATTTAGCATTCTCTTTGGGGGTATTATGGTGTACTGAGTACAGAGTGAATGAATGATTCTCATGATTATAATGGCCATTGAAGATCTCTACTAGCCAATTTTTCATTTGCCTTTTAAAAAATTGTAGTTTCAGCTTTACTTTTATAGCTCCAGGAACATCCAGTTACACTTTATTATTTTTTCTTTAAAGATGATAAGATCATCAATAAGACGATTGTCTTGCTCATTTAAAAATATCCTTTTTCTCTTCCCACATCCCAAAAATTACATAAACTTTTCCATTCTTAATTCAATGACGTAAACAACTGTTGTGAATTCATAAATGGAAGCATTTGACTACAGGTGGGGATTAATTTGGAAAGGCAGGAAAACTCTTGAAAACAAAGAGCTAGTGTCCAAGTAAATATCTCTTGAGAAATTAGGAAGTACAAGCTACACTGCGTGAGAAGAATTGTTACTGAGTGTAATGGTTTAAAGAATTCCAGGTGGTCTGCGTGGGTCATAATGCTAGCATTTCATCTTGGAATAATCTTTATTCTTTTCTTTCCTTTTTTTTTTCTTTTTTTAAGAACTAGTGCTGCTCCTGCAAAGTGCCAGAAAGTTTGTTCATATAGGCTCTTTAAGTCTGTAGCTACATTAATACAAAATAAAATGTGAAAGGATAATGTTAGGAAAGTGTTTCTTTTCTACTAACTATAGAGATAAAAAAAGGCAAGATAATTTCTGAGGTGATGATGGGTGAAGGAGGTATGCATAATCTGGATCAATGCCTAATTCATCACTTCACTTTCCTCGTGGGAGTATAGCTCTAGTGTCCACAGGTTGAAACATCAAGGATTTTCTATTTTTTGTTGTTGTTGTCGGAGGAGAGAGAGAGAGATTAAAGTCTTTTTTCTTTGGTAAATAAGGAGATCTATGCTGGTAAATCATGAACAGAAGAGAAGGTGGGGGCAGATGGTAAGGAATGATGAAGCAGAAACAACTGGCTTGGACCTCATGAGCTGCCATCTTTTCCTCACTGCCAAGATGGCCCTTATAATTCACTCTACAACAGAATGTAGCAATTCCTACTGAAAATAGCGTGTTCTTGTCTTGAAGGCAAATGAGCAAGTTTTACTTATCTTTTTATAGCCGATTATTTCACACTCTATATTAATCCTTCATTCTTCCCATTGCCTTAAGAGTAAACTCCTTGGCATGGCTTCTTCTACAATCTAGTCCCAACTCATCACTGCATTCGTATCTCATGTCACATACCTCCAGTCACACCATACAGTGACATTTCCCCCAAGCATCATGCAGTTTTATGCCTCTTCATAAAGATCTTTTCTCTACCTGGAATGCTTTACTTCTGTCTTCCTCACCAAGTGCATCCTGTTCCTTTTTCAAGACCCACCTCAAATGTCTTATCCTCTTTGAAGTCGTTTTCAACTTCCTTAGGAAGAGTCATGGCTTCCCCTATTCGTATAACACTTATCATTAACTATCCCCCCAGAAGCAATCACTGTATCTCTGTCCTAATAATTAACTCATCACTGCCACCGGGTAGGCCTTAAGTAAATTAGTATATGGAAAAAATTAAATGAATGAGCAAATCAATAGTTTTTTCACACATAGAGATGTCATTCAGAGCTCATGGTGTTCAGTTTTCTCTTCTCTTTTCACATGCATAAGTGATGCACTGACCTCATCAGTGCGAATTGTTCTAGTTTATTTTTAAAAGGATTTTGCTGCATCGGGCAGTCAGTGCCATCAAAGAAGCCTTGATAAGCTTGTGCCTTTTGGAGTTGGATAGGGAAAGTGAAACAAAAGGTCAACTACAGAAGCAGAGGCCACTGATGGCTGGATAATGAATGGCCACTGATTTGATACTACAAACAGAAGAAAAAAGTGGCAAAGCAATGGAACTGTCAGGAACAAGGTAGTCATGAGCCTATTTATTGACTTGATCCTTAGTCAAAAACTTTGTAAAATTGTTTTAGCAGTAATCTCCCAGTTTTTGGTACCGGGACTACAGCTAAAACAATTTCACTTAATAGCAGTTAGATATTATAACTACAACCACCTGGTACTGCAATTCTCTCACTACCTTCCTTCAATATTTCCACTGTCACAGCTCCTCAACGAAAATAATCTCTTTTCATAGTGGAATTACTGAAATTGATCTATCAGTTTATATCCATGAATCAACAACAAGTACATTTTTAAGAAATAATTTCTGTTCTCAATAGTTTGTTTAAATAACTGACATCTACTTTTGTTGTTATGGGTATTAGTACATCAAAATCGTGCTTGTTTAGCCTAGTAAGTAAATTATACAATTGTGGTTCATATTTGTTTGTTTCCAAGGATAAAATAAACAAATACAGTAAGTTTGGAATGTACTAGGCCCACAGTTGATGGAGTGGCCAAATGAATAAAGGTCTGCTTCCGTCTTTTACTTATGTCTGCACTCTAGCTGAAACAAAGCGTGAATTTAAGGTAAATCACATGACTTAGTAAAGCTCCTTAGCCCTTTAAAGGCACCTTACAGATCCATGATCTAACTTCTGGCTTGGCCCTTTTAGACTATTGCCACCTCTCACATGCCCCCTTTAAGTAGAAAAAAGAGCAAAAAAAAATGCCCGAGACAACTGTGAAATATTTTGCAAGATTTTAATATTAACTAAAGCAAACTTTCATTCCCTTTGTTTAGCAGCCAGCTGTAGCTAACATAAATGTATGTTACTAGCTGTGAGCCTGCCCTGAGCATGAGATTTTATAGAAGGGTTTATTTATGGCTAATTTCTTTATCTTTATATTGAATATAATACTTGCTAGTATCTTTCAGCTTGTAATTATTTTGCTTCACATCAAAGAACAACATTAGAAATTAAAGTCCATTCACTGTCATGTACGATTCATAGCCTATGTTATAGATCTTATAAAAGAGGCTCATTTTTCTTTCTTTCCCAAACCTCCTTCCCTCTTCCCTCTGTTCCCTGCAGCCTAATACCCCCACTTCACATTGTTCAGTTCTTTGGGTATTAGAAAGATATACTAATATTTATCAGCAATATATAAATATCAAGGAAAGAAACTTTTTCCTGCCCACTAACCTGATCCATAATCCAAGGGAACCTTGGTGTCTTTGGCCTCAGCATAATCTCTTACTATGAGATTGTTTATGTTGACTTCCTGAAGCCCTTGCTGAATGAGAACAACATGCTTGGTACCAAGATGTTTCATTTTCTTCTCCTTAGAGTGGAATCCTATAGCACTGTGGAACTTATAAATAATTGAGTTATTTTTAAACCACTCGATGTTTTCCAGTCACTCTATTTCACACTGGATTAATTATGTAAGAAAACTGAATTGTTCCTCACCAGTGTTACAACTTTTAAAAACAACATGCTGTTTAAATTCGGGTTTGGCAACTCTGGCCTGAGCCCCCTCAAATTTATGGCACCACACCCATAGCGTAATAAAACCTTTAGTGGTCCTTTGTCTTTTAGCTTTCCTTCTATTTTTTCTCAAGGGTATTTTATGCTGGAAGATGCAAACAAAAGTTGTCCAGATGTTATTTGTATCAGAGCAGGATTTCAGTCCAGCTATCTGTGGTTGCAAATGTTTATTTTAATGGGTTATTGTGCAATCCTTGCTGTGTAGACCTTCATGGCCTTATATGCATGTTCTCAGCAATGCCAGGACATTGTTTTTTAAAATATATCATTTTAGTCCAATTGAATGATTAGTAGTCACTAGGGGAGCAAAAAATATAACACCTGTAGAAACACAGAGTATATTTTTGTCAATGCCCCTATGTTGACATTGTGCAAAACTGCCTGATGATGAAATCATGACCAATGGGCTTTAGGTAAGAGGAGGAAGGTGTGGTCCAAGCCCTAGCAACAGTCCCAGCCCTCTGAGACTAAGTTACACGGCTGCAGTAAACATGCCAAGGGTGTCGGAAAGAAGCCCAGCTGCTGCCCCATGCAGTTTGATGGAATGAAGGAAGAGCTTAGCTAAGTCACCATGGTGTGAGCAGCAAGTTTATTTTAGCTATTACAACAAGCACAGGGCTGGGCTTATTCATTTTTAGAATTCTAATAAAATCTTAACTATGTTTCCTTGATACTGAAGTAAATTGTTTACTCTGTATCTAAAAACAAATATTATACCCAATGTACCAATTAGCGGTGAAGAATTTCTAGTCCTTAAAATAAATTTTGAAAAGAAATTACATCATGTAGAAATGGATTTGATTTTTAAGAAAGTGCTAAATTTTAGAGTTATTAGTTTTCTCTGAGAACTTATTTAAAATCAGAGGATGCTTAGAGTAATTATGTAGTGGACTCATTTATTGCTATAAAAAAACAAACAAAGCAACAAAAAGGCAAATTTAAAAGCCCTTAAAATTTAAACTTGCAGCTAGAAAGGATCCCTAAGAGGAAGATTATTCTAGACATTTAACATCAAGGACTAATAAAGCCTCACACTAAAGGTTTTATTAAGCATTTTTGATAGACATGGTAAGCGGATGCTAAAATATTTAGTTCAAAATACATGTTGGAGACAGTCTTTTATTAATCAGTTTTGAAGTCAATTAAATATTGGTATAGGTTTCATAGGTGTAAGCAGCCCTAATAAGATTTGGTGATTCAGAAATTAGAGTTTATTATGAGGAAAAGTGTTTTATTCATATTTTAGAAACAGATTTTAGGTTATTTCATATGATATCACGTGTATGTCATTCATCATTATAATAATAGCACTGCTCTATATTTGTCTAATAGTTTATAGTGTAGAAAGTATTTTTAAATTAACTCATGTCTTTATAGCATTGCATATCTTATGGGGTCACACTTTTATCACTCCCCAGAGTTAGCAATATCCTCGAACCATACTTGTTCTTCACAGGTGTGGATACAGTGCTATTTCTGTGAGATTTTCCCCCATGCACTCAAATTGTTTATTGCTCCTACAGATCAAGGGCTAGAACAGAGCCAACACATAAGCTAGTCATATGTTGCATTCATATGCCAAATTATAGGACTTGTGTAAACTATTAAATAATCTCTTTAATTTGTCTACTGAGATTGCACGTAAAAACAGTTAAATATGGCAAATTTGGCTAAAGAGAACACCAGAAGAGAAGAAATGCATGCTGTCACTTTCTTCTTTCTGCCTAGGAGGATCTAACTGTCGCTGTAGCTGAAGCCCTGCGAATGCAAATGCTTGGTGTCTTAGTTTGGGTTTCCCCAGAAGCTGAACTAGACATAAGGACACGAGGGCAAGCAGTTTATTTGGGAGGTGCAGGAAACACTAGTTGAGGGTGGTAGGGGAGAGGCCCAGGGAAGTGAAGTCATCCATTAAAGAGTGCTTTATTAAGCTAGCTATCACTGTGTGTGGCTGGAGCTTAATCCTGCAGGGGACCTCTGGAATATAGTAGAAAACACACACCTCAGAATGACCCCATCTGAGAGGTGAGAAAGTTGAGATATTTACATACCACCTCCTGAGACTCACTGTATGAAGAGTTATTGGATGGGGTGGGGGAAGAGAGTGGCAGTGGTGATGGTGTGTTCATGTTTGGTATTTCTGAGCTGACGTGTACACAGAGTAGCTTTCCTTGGTCCAGAAATGAAACCCCCAGGCACATAGATGCAAATCATGGTAGGTGGACACCAGTCAGATCACAGAACCAACTCTGCAGAATAAGGGTAGGGAACTGAGTGGCATTTGCTGTATTTGAGAAATAAGATATTCTAGGATTTAGAGTTTCTAAAGATTCAACAAAATGTGCCTTTGAGTCATGTTGCTAAACTTATTCAAAATATTATTTTTTTTTAAATGTTCTCAAGTGAATTGTCTGGGTAATATAAAATATATCCTTCTCTGCAAGTTTAAAGTCAAATGATCCTTTGGTCCTCAATGTGACCATAATTTCTCAAGGAAGAATATCACCCATATAGATGGCCAAAGGTGATGCACTAACCTCAGAGAAATATTTTAGCAGTTTGTTCAATTTTGACAGAAAATGTAAAGTCAAACTCGTTTATTGGGATTTGCTACATTCCATTACAAGTAAATTATAGTAAAAATGAAAAGAAATATAATCAGTTGAAGGTCGTGTTATATTAATTTTTGTTAGTCAAGGTTTTATCGTGGCTGCCTAAAAGAAAGCAGAGCCATTATTCAAGCAATAATTTATTTAACCAACAAGTTTTATATACTGTTTACTTTTTATTAGACGACTATAAAATAAATAACATGAAGGTGACTCAGGCCAATGGTGAAGGTCTTTGGAGTAGTGGAGGGCTGATTCTGAAAATCAGCTCTGCCACTTTCTAGCTAGGAGGCCTCAAGCAGGTTACCTCAGTTCCGCAAGTCTCAATTTCCTCATCTAGAGAATACGAGTAGGGGAATTAAGGGATTTAATGAGATTATACATGAAAAGCACTTAAGTGCCTGGCATGTATTAAGCACTAATTATATGTCATTTTTATAATGGCGGTGATAGGAATGCTAACATGGCTACCAGTAAAGTCTTTGCAATCTGCTAAAGGGGGCAGCTAGAAACACATACATAATGCAGAGCAAATCATGCCTTGCTCTCTGTGATCAGAGGATGAGCATGATTAAAGAAGTATTCTTTGAGGAGGTGGAATGGATAGGTGTATCTTGGAAGAGAGAAAGGTTTCCAATAGGTGGTGATAGTGTGCAGTACAGGAGGGGTAGATAAATCAAGGCATAGAGTTCTAAATACAGCTGATGGGCCTGGAACAGTTGACTACCAAGTGCCTGAGACAGAGCACATATAGCTGATCTCTTGGTATTGAATGTTCCCATGTCTCTGCCCTTGGATTCTTCCCTTCCTGTCTACCGTTACACCGTTAGGTAAACTTATCTACGTTCCATGGCTTTAATACTAGCAATTCACCATTGCACCTAAAATTTAGTTTGAAGAACCCAAATTGAGGTTTCCAGGTAAGCTCTTGTCAATGGACTTCAGTCTGCATTTATATGTATCTACTTGGATATCTAATGAATATCTCTTGCAGTTGACATGTACATAAATCAATTATTTATATTTCTTTCTAAAAGTTGTCTATTTCCGCATGGTCTTCCCCAGCTCAGTTACTGGCAACTCCATCTTTCCAATTGCGCAAGCCCCAGATTGTGTGTTCTCCTTCATTATTCTCTATCTCTCAGACCTCACATCCATTTCCTCATGAGATCTGTTATTTCAGATTTCAATATATGTCCACTTTCTCTACTGTTACCATCCTGGTGTACTTCCTGGATTACTGCAATAACCTCCAAATATGTCTCATGGCTTCCTCTTGAGAACATGAAAAGTCTCTTCCAGTATTAGTTCATTCTCATGCTGCTAATAAAGACATACCCGAGACTGGATAATTTATAAAATAAAGAGGTTTAATTGACTCACAGTTCAGCATGGCTGGGGAGGCCTCAGGAAATTTACAATCATGACAGAAGCGGAAACAAACAAGTCCTTCTTCACATGGTGGCAGGAAGGAGAATGAGCCAAACAGAGAAAGGCCCCCTATAAAACCATCATACCTCGTGAGAGCTTACTATCATGAGAATAGAACAATGGTAACTGCCCCCATGATTAAATTACTTCCCACCAGGTCCCTCCCATGATACATGGGGATTATGGGAACTACAATTCAAAATGAGATTTGGGTGGGGACACAGCCAAACCACATCACTTCATAAGCAGCAGCCAGCTTAATTTTATTTGAGTAAGTTGTAGCATACTACTCCTCTTCAAAACACTGCAGGCCCCACCCTGCCCTGCTATTTCATCCAGAGTAAAAGCCAAGTTCTCATAATGTCTAGAAAGCCACGCGCAATCTCACCTATTGCCTAGGACCTCACTTCTTTACTTATTTCCTTCTTGATTATGTCATTTTAGTCATACCGAGTTCTTTGTCATTCAACAGATGTGGCTTCACACTCCCAACCTAATGCCTTTCTTCTGCCTATTTCCTCTCCCAGAAACATTACACATCCACACATTTTACTTGCCATCTTAAGTCCTTGCTTAAAATTCATCTTTCTCTGTCACATCCTGGTCACAATGACTCTACTATTTCTTTTTCCATATCTCTTACTTCCCAATAATACAACATAATATTTAGTACTTTTATTTCATGTTTATCTCTTCCCGAACCCACTGGAGTATAGCTCCATGAGGGCTGGTGTCATTGTACGTTCTGCTCAGATGTTTACTGAAGGAGTGATCAGCACATTTATATGCTCAATACATAAAGAACAAGATAATTAATGTTCTTTCCTCTTTCTCTTGAAATTTGCTCTTACTCTATTGGCAGAAATAGCCCTCTGAATCCACAGTGCCCAGGATTCCTTATTATTTGAAGGGTTTTGTATACAATTTCCATATTCTTTGAAGGTTCTCTCCATTGAGAAATGGAGTGTGGTATGAAATAAGAATTGTTATTTAGTCTATACTTTGAACGACACCTTTTATTTCTGGAAAATTACTAAAGTTAGATCCATATTCAAAACAATAACCTAATAACATATTGAGTAACTCCAATATGGCAAGCATTATATGTATTATTTCATTCAAATTCACAGTCATACTGAGTGAGCATCATATCTGCTTTAATGATTTGAAAATTAGAGACCAGAGAAGTTTAGTAATTTGCCAAAATTCACACAGAAAATTAACTGTTCTGGAGTTGGAGCCTGGGTTTTTTCTGACTCCATATCACCTATTGATCAGCCACCTTGATATGATAAATTATTAATAGTATCTATTATGTGGATATGTATTATGTGGATGTGAGAAAAATTGAAAATGCACGAAGTCTCTGAATCTAATGACTGAAGAATAAATACTATTTAAAGAAAATATACCTTTATCTAAGACACTTTATCATATTTCTAACTTACTTCGCTTGTAGGCCACCCCACACAGAATATCCTCATAGCTGTAGAGAAGCTTTTGTTAACGATAAATGAGATCATGGGAATTGAACATTCATATACAAAAAAACCAATTAGTGAATTATACTTACTAATTTATGCCAAAGATGTATGAAATAAAACAACTTTGGAGTTCAATATACCAATATTTTCAAAGTGCTGTTCAAAGTAGCATGTCATGATGTTTGCTGTCTGAGAGTAATCTTTGGAATATTTTATTGCTGGTTTAGATGCTTATTTAAAATTCATTCAAAACTTTGATTTGAACTTCCCAAGAACATTTTATTCCTGTGTCCTTTTTTAAAGCCAAATATTGGCTTTTTTTATGTGATGCCTTTCCCATTCTCTTGTAGCTAACAATGTTGTTCATAAAAGTTTCTTTCACTCCTTTCTTCATGCATGTCAGCTGGATTAGGAGGAAGAAGCATCTGCTTACACTTCTATCAACTAATTTTATGTTATATACTTCAAGTCCAGATTACCAACTTGTGTCATTTCCTTTCTTCTTTGCCAGAGAAGTCTTATTTTCCTTTTTTGATGCAATTAAGTAATTATTCAGGAGGGGGAATTTCAAGTTCACTTAAGAAAAATACATTTTATGTTTCTTCACTTCTTTTTTCCCCAGTCTTCTGTCAGCCTAACAAGCATAGCGAGAAGATATAGCCCCACAACCACTTCATGCACAAAGTTAGAAGCATAAAATCTCATGGAAAGAGACTGATTATCCAGTGATTTCAAAGGTTCAACAGAAGAGGTTGTCTTGCCATTTCTCTCATGTTAGAGGTGAGAAAATGAGATCCAAAGAGTTTAAAGGGCTTTCCTAAAGGCATACCACTAGAAAGAGACTGAGCCAAGATGAGCAACTCTCCATTCTCATGCAGTCTATCTTATGAGACAGGTTATTTTATTTTTAGAAATTAGGGAACTGATGCTACTTGACTTCTTACTACTGCTATGCCCACAGAAGTGTAGGGGTATCAATTATTATTAAGGGCTTATTGATGTTTCCCCAAATGGGCACGTTAGCACATTACAGTTTGGAGAAGCAAAAATATTTGCCTCTGAAACTTCAGATTTATTTGAGAAAGCTAACATCTGAGAAGAGAAATCCATGTCTCAATTTCCAAGAGTCACTGTAACACTCTCTGTGGGTTTTCTTCTTCTCTTTAAAAAATCTGTGTATGTATTAAACAAAAACCAGAGTTAGCTTCATATGCTTTCCTTTTTAAATCATACTGTAGAAAATAGGTTAGAAAAATCAAATTAGATAGCAAGATTTCCAGTGAGATACCTTTGCTCATTTTTAGTTTATCTTCTGCAACTGAGCGTGCATGAAACAGTTCACCCACTACTCTAGCTGTCATGGTTTAGTGCAGTTCCACGGAATGATCCTGTTAACCTAAACTTCAATTTGCCGGGGTTTGAACTCTGAATAACAGCTTGTGAACATAGTTTAACAGCCGGTACAAGGGCTTCCTTTGAATTTTTGATCATATGAATTAAATATTGCTAGAGATGCTTTTTAAGATGTTCTCCTAAAAATGATCGAATGCATGGAAAGTCAAGTATGGATCAGCCCAAGGAGACTGAAACACAAAGGTAGCAGGACTGGGGACACCCATAGGCTACACACTTTGCTCATCAAATTGAGATAGCAACTGCAAAGCATTCATTAAAAATTACATCTTAAGCAATCTTCACATTATATAATATTACACTGTTCAAATATATAACATATATTGTATAGTTGTCTTCAGATTGTCATTACTCAAATAGAGGTAAGCAGAGCTTCAAAAGATCCATTATATCAAAACCTTAAATTGGCACAGAAACAAATCAGATGGCAATTAACATACTAAAGGACTATTTGATTATGACTATAGAATTTCTTAAAAACTGCAAGTTCTCTTAATGCAGTGTTTTTCAGATGATAACATTTTTGTGAAATTTAGTGCATGCTGAAATTAATTTAATAGAATTCAACCAACACTTTTTAAGGGACAAAACAGACTAGAACAGAAAATGTCAGAATGTATGTGATATCATACAGTTAAATTATTGTGTGGAATTTTGTTTTAGCTGTATATGTGTGTGTTTTTGTCCTGGGTAATGCTGCATTTTTTTTTCGAATTCTGTTTAGAAATAGTTTGAAAAATATTGGCTCAGAATATGTACATTATATTTGTATTACCAAAATTCTTACTATTATAGTTTATCTTCATAGGGATATATCTAGCACATATAATCAGGCATGTAGAGAATAATATTGACACATAGCAAAGTTCAATTTTTTAACAACTTCCAGAAAAATTCCCAGACTAGGTAAAGTGCTTTGTAGTGAGAAAATATATTTTGCCTCAGCATTGGTTGGTTTTTAAACTATAAACATGTGTGAGTATGAGCATTTTACTAAAACCTTTTCTTTATTATTTATTCTAGCATGAGCTTTCTTACATACTAAAATTTACAAGGAATAAATTCAGTACACCTGGATATATTCTTGCTTTACCATGTGAGCAGACTGCTGCTTTGGGGTGTAGGACGATGCTTTTTTTTTTTTTTTAACTTATATCTGGCTTAACACACTTCATAAAGTATAAAAACAACTATTAACCAGTTAGAATCATTTGACCAAAAAACGGAGAAAAGAGAAGTTAAACAAGAAACACACACACACAATCAGTGCATTTGGTACAATGAGTCATGAGCCCCTCTAATTTATAATTCTGTGGCTTGTCTAATGGGTTAATCCCCTAGTATACACAATGCAGCGTACTGCTGGTTGTGTGGATTTGCACAGTCAAGCTTTCTTCTCATAAACAGAAAGATGCATGTGTTCCTTTTGCCTCCTCTTTCTAAGGATGAATATCTGTGAGTAGTGTGGGTCATGTACTAATGATTTCAAAGGTTGAAGAAAAAAATAGTGATATATTTAATTCTTAAGAAATAGTACAGCTCTTCATTCCATAAATACATGACTTACTTATTCCCCTTTCTGACACTGAATCTTAACAAGACTATTGAGAACAAAACTTTACCTTTGTTTGTGGCTCAGTATAGGCTGTATTTGTTTTAATTTTAAAAAATAATTTGATTAATTGCATAAAACCAGATAAGTACAGAGAAATAAATGAAGACAGTTCCATTCATTGAAAGGGCTCCGCACTGGTCATAGAACAAGAAAATGCACTGAGACAATGGATTCAATAACTGATATGGCTCATTGTAGTGAGGCAATAAGGCAAGAAGTAACAGAGGAGAACAGATTTTGGATAGCTTTTGAATACTTTTCTTGCCATGTGATGAAATGGTTGCTTAAAGCAGCTGGCTGCATTTAATTATTTTTATTTCAATTTTATTTTTTAAAATGTGGTTACTTCATAGACACATTTATTTTCCAACATCAGCTCCTTAGTAGTATAATATAGAATGCCTCATTAGCAATGGAAAATGGGCTTAAGTTTGTAGCAGGAATGTTCTGAATAATGTTTTTAGATGTGGAAGAAGTTAGCAAGGGAGATTATAGAACCTCTCACTTCCCCCTGGAGATCTTTAAAACAAGTAAAAAGTTTTTATTTAATCCACAAATTTTACATCAGATCTATCCTCATTTACTGGTGCTGCCTTTGCTTTACCAAGTTCTCTTCCTTTGTTCTTCCTCATGCTGCCTTTGCTTGGAGAAGCCTCATGAAAGAACAGAAATAAGCCTTGGCTGGAAGGAGGCTGTGGGTATTGCTGTAGTAAATAGAATGCCTACATTGCAACCCATTTCTCTCTAGTTTCCAATCTAGTTTTCTCATTTATCATTTAAGGAACTTGGATTAGTGCATCAATTTTCAAAATGTAGTCTTTGGACCAGCAGTATTAGAAGCACCTGAGAGCTTGTTAAAAATAGAAATGTTCAGGTCCCATACCAAATTAACTGAATGAGAAACCATGGGAGTTCAAGGGAATGTTGAACTGCTGTACGCTGAGATACGGCATGTTCTATCACAATTGAAAGACCTGAGCCATTCAATCAAATATATGAAAAACACAGTGAAAACAACAATAAAATACTACATGAGCAGACAAAATTCCTTACCTGGCAGTGTCCACTGCCCAGTAAGACCCAAATGTTTGCACGTTGAGTGTTTGCTCACTCTTATTTAAACCAAAAGGATTATTCGTCCTAGATGGCTCAGACACAGTTCATCTATGGTCAACAAATTCAGTCAAAAATATTCATCGAGTACCTTGTATGTGCTGTGCACTGTGCTTGGCACAGAGGATACACTGTGAAGATGGTAGGCACCAGACAACTTCACTCTGTCCTCTGCAGAGATGAAAAAAAAAAAAGCGTTTCAAGAGCTGAATCAGGCACTTTGGCTGCTGATGCCACCAAAAAACAACGACAACAACAACAAAAACTTTTTTATTTTTCCAGTAGTTTCTACCCTGCAGGTGGAAGAGCCTTTCCTACCAGAGAGGATGGTTACATCTCCCCGATGAAATTTCCTCAGCCTAACAGTATGTTTACTAAGAATGCTATCTTTAGGGCATTCTAAAGAAAGGCAAACTACAGTACCAGAAAGTGCCGCAGCTGAGATGTTTGCATGCGCCTCTAACTCAAGTCTGAAGGGTGAAGCTGAAGCATCGGCCGCAGCTGGAAGAATGGGGAGCAGAACACTGGCAGTGGGCAAAATGGTTATTCATTTCCTCTCTTGTGATCTTTCATCTTTCATTTTTGTGAATCTCAATGCATAGTTGAGACTTTTCCCAGATTCACAATCAACTCTGATTATCTACCTCCTCTCTCCACTTTTCCCTTTTTAGTTTCTTGGATGCTGTTAGAGGAAACAGATAAAAACTATCTGGCATGGAACATTCTTGCCTTTCTTCCTTTTTTTTTTAGGTCACTTAATATTTGTCTAAGATTTGAGAGAAAGAAGACAGTGAGACCAAAGGATAAAGAGAGGCAGAAAGTGTTGTTTCTCTTCAAATGTGTTTTTCATCTCTGACCTCATATAAAAACTTTGCAGTGCCTCCAGACATCATATTTACATAATTTTAAGCAGGTAGTGATTCTTTTGGTGACAAAATTATTATACAGTGTATGTCCCTGCTTATGCTCTCATGGTTTCATAGCTTTTTATTTTCCTTGAGATTTAATATATGCGGACAATTTGGTTTGAGTGAACAGCCTAGCAACAGTTTGATTGCTTTAAGCTACTCATAAATTTTTGCTTACCTGAGCATCAACTCTTAAAGTCTCTATAATTATTCAAATCCTCTGTACGAAACAACAAGATTCACATAGTTGTTGAGGATTTCCTAAGTGCAGTATACTGAGAGGCACAGCTTGGGCTGCAGCCTCACAGCTCCATAATCCTTGAGGCTAGTTTCTTCTTCATCCTGCACAGAGGTTTCCAGTGGTCTGCTTCGAGTCTTACTCAGGGAAGAGATTTACCAATAAATGAAATATACATGGAAAGTTATGTGGCTAGATTTTGAAAAAAATAAAAAAGATGGCTTCAAATTAGAGGGAGAGTGGATATATAAAATGATAGGATCACAATCCCTGCTGCCTTCAGCCCCCCAACTACGGACACTAAAAGGTGCTGAGAAATGGTAAACCTCTAGGATGACCAGGCTAGCTCTAATATAAATACATGTGATGGGAATAACGTAGGGGCCTACACCTGAATTCAAAACCAAAATACACAAAGAACTAGGGGGGATATGACTTAGCAACAGCATGTGTGAAAGTGTCTTAGGCATTTAGTTGACAATCAACTCAGTGGGAGTTAACAGTAATGTGGCTGCCAAAAAAGGCTGATGGGCCCCGAGGCTGCATTAATAGAAGTGTTGTGCAAGAATAAGGGAGATAATGGTGCCACTCTGCCTGATGCTATACACACAACACTTGAAGGGTGCAGTCAGCCCTATGGGCTCCACATGGACGCATTTGCAAGGAATAGTGACAGTTAAAGACAGTATGCACTATAGCACAGCACGTAAGGAGCAGTTGTGGGAATTGAGAAGGCTTACCTTTAGAAAAGTCTTGAGAAGGACATGGTGCCTTGAATAAAAGACTTGGCAAAAAAAAAAGGGTTGGAGTTACTCTGCATGATCAAGAAGAAAGAGAACCACATTGTAGAATCCTTGGAGGGATCAATTAGAAAAATAATATAGACATGGATGTCAGACAGATCTAACATGGAACTCTGGCTTATAAAGCTACTCTATGAGTTTGAACAAATTTATTTTCCTCTTCTTCACCTCTATTTTCATATTAATAATATGAGGAAGATCTCTACTTTATAGATTTGATATCAGGATTAGAAAAATGCACTAAAAATACATAGCATAGTGCTTTTTGGAGTACGTACTCAGAATCTACAATGGCTGTGATGGGAATCAGAGATATCTAGAGCATAATGGACAACATTGGGAAGAAATGAATGAAATTATCCTCATTAGAAATGTTGGTAATACTAATGGACCAAAGGACATATACAGTGTTGGAAGTGGATAGATGAGTAAATAGATGATGTATAGGGTTTTTTGTTGTTGTTTTGTTTCTTATCCTGAGAACTGTGATGAACATTTATTATGTAGTTGGATACACAGAAAAAGAACACATTAAAAGTAAAATGAAAACAAAGAGCTGTCAATCTATAAAGAAAATTATGCAATTTTTTCCTCATATGTTTTATAAGTATTTAGAAAGATGATTATATTTTCTTTTAAAAACAGAAATCTTCGCTGGGCATGGTGGTTCACGCCTGTAATCCCAGCACTTTGGGAGGCTGAGGCAGGCGGATCACGAGGTCAGGAGATTGAGACCATCCTGGCTAACATGGTGAAACCCCGTCTCTACTAAAAATACAAAAGTAAGCCAGGTGTGGTGGCCAGTGCCTGTAGTCCCAGCTACTTGGGAGGCTGAGGCAGGAGAATGGCTTGAACCCGGGAGGCGGAGGTTGCAGTGAGCCGAGATCACGCCACTGCACTCCAGCCTGGGCTAGAGAAAGAGATTCCATCTCAAATAAATAAATACGTAAATAAATAAATAAATGTAAATAAATAAAAATTAAAAAAAAAACAGAAAGTTCTTGAAAGGACTGCGTTAGAAGGTATTAAAAGCATCATTGAGTAGGGAATGGTGTGGAGACAGATGGGTTAAAATTATCCTGAATATTACAAAAGATTTTTCTAAATTATCTGAATAGGCAATTTATTTTATAGTTCAAAAATCAGCTGGTCATCCAGTTGAAATCCTAATTATTTAATACGGAGAATAGAATTCTTTGAGCTATGCTGAGAAGATTGTAAACATTGTTTTCTTTCATATAGCCTTGAGTCAGGTGACATACAATAGGGCTTACACCATCAGTATCTACTTCCTCTCTTTATAATTAAGAACTTGAACATGTATCTGGAGTAAAGTATGTTTCAAGTACAGTCTCTTAAATTATGATTAAACACTACTTGTGGTATTCAAATTTTCTCCGTTGATTTGTTGCAATTCTGATTACATCAAAATAAACTGTCCCCCCAAACCCACTGCTGTTCGGGAACACAATTCAGAGTCTGCAAATGACCTTCCTCAATGTTGAAGGCTAGTCATTAGGTAGAAACCGAAAAACTGAACCTAAGCCCTAATCACTTGAAGGCTAGTCATTAGGTAGAAACCGAAAAACTGAACCTAAGCCCTAATCACGGGCTCTCCTTCTTCTTTTTTTTTTTTTTTTTGAGACAGTGTCTTGCTCTGTTGCCCAGGCTGGAGTGCAGTGGCACGACCTCATCTCACTGCAGCCTCCCCTTCCTGTGCTCAAGCCATCCTCCCATCTCAGCCTCCTGAGTAGCTGGGATTACAGGCATGTGCCACCATGCCTGTCTAATTTTTCTTCTTCTTTTTTTAAATTGTTGTGAACACAGGGTTTTGCCATGTTGCCTAGGCTGGTCTGAAACTCCTGGGCTCAAGCAATCCTCCTGCCGAAGTGCTGTGATTACAGGTGTGAGCCACCGCACCCAGCCTGGGCTCTCTATTTTTTATGGTTTATTTAAATATTAAAGAAATGTACATTCATAAGGACATATTTTATATCTCTTTTGGTCATAAGTATATCCTAATAAATATTCATAGTAGGGCACATTAAATCTTGTTTAATGTACCTAACCTTCCTGCCCCTGAAACAACTGTTTTGAAGTTAGGCTAAAGTGGTGTAAGAACTGGTGTTGGGGAACACTCAATCTAGATGACCTCACCTTTGGGTAGCTGAATACTCAGGCTTTGTGCTGTGTCAGTGAAGGAACCAGTGAAGATGAGGGGTCATACCAGAGCAATGAGTGTTGGAATGTGTCCATCACTGTGAGTATTGATTACCGTTTCCTTTCCTTGATTTCAGGTAAAGCTCAGGTTCTCCTCCAGCCTTTTGCTAAGTATATGTCTTGATGACAAGCCTTCTGCTGATGAGCTGTGTTTCTGGACCGATCATGGTAGAAGTCAGTTAAAGTGTCCCTCATTTGGGGTTTCTCAAGGGTATGTTACCACAAAGACTCTCATACTCCCTTTTTTCTGATCTCCCTTTCCCATTCTACACTTGTGTGCTGAATCTGTTCAGCATTACAGTTAGTACACTTACATGTCCACTAAAAAGTGGAAATTAATTTAATTACCAATGAAGTAACAAGAACTTAGTTTGGCAATGGATTTCTTCTATAATCCAAAGCCAAGTTACCTTTCCACTCATGGCTCTGAAGATTGCTCAACTGAATAAATCATCTGTGCCACATGGAATAACTCAAAGTAAGTTCTTTCACCTCCTACTCATTCTGTGTACACCAAATAAAACTCCACCTCTTTTGGAGAGTTCATACACTGTTCAGAGAAGGCTGTGAGGTATTTATGATATTTAATCCAGAAGGAACTCAAGTGATGTTTGTTTTAGAAATAGAAAGCAAAGAATGATTATGCTGCAAATATTATCATGAAGACATTTATAAATATATTACTTATGCATGTTTCTCCCCAAATAATTGACAAAACACTATTACTTGCCTTAAAAATAATGCACAATTAATGAATGCAAGAAATTAAACCTCCATACCATGATTTTTATATTCAAATAATTTCCTTTTACCTGAATATGAACATATTTGATGAATTACTGTAGAGGTGATACAATCACTGTATAAACTTATTGCAAAAAGAAGATACTTCTTCCATCTTTAACCTCTTAAAAAAATTCCTCTGGTGCAATGATTATGACATAAAATGAAACACTAATGAAAGCAAAAGAGCAGAAACCTAAACCAAGCAAGTTAATTCAAATATTTGCTTCACTTCAGTAACGTAACATATCATTTATTGGGTCATGGTTTCACTTATGTAAAATGAGGAACATAGTGAAGATATATGTATGTGTATATATATATATATAATACACACAATTATTTAATATATGTATATATGTACTTATTTAATAAATAATGAGATAAATTTTAGAAATGTTGGAATAAAATAATATATAATGTATTTTAATTGTATCTTTTTGGTTTTTAAATAAAACTGCAGATCTTTCAATTTTTTTTAAATGTAAAATGTGAATAGAAACATTCAAAAGATCATATCTGTATCTCCAGGGTGGGCAAGTTTCACTACCTGGAAATGAGATGGTTGACTGAGAAAAAAAGAATGCTATTTCCCTTTCTGTAAACATCTGATGCTGATATTTGATCATTACATTTTATTATTTTATAATAAAATAAAAATATTGAGTGATAATGATTTTTATTATATTTTAAACTGATATATCCAGGTTTCATTCAAAGTAATGCACAAACATATTGCTACCATTTTTATTTAAACCCAGTCTTTGAGCAGAATATATATATTGTTTTTCAAAGGTATTTGTTAATAGAGACTAGAAAGACGATGTTGTATATTGCTAAAAGTTTTTCCTAAGCTTGATTTTTAGAAAGGAGGAAGAAGAGGGGAGAAAAAAAAGGAAAACAAACGGAAGAAGAAGACGAAGGCCATGATTCTGCAACCTTGTACTACTCATACGTTTGCTAATTTTTTTGTTTCTGTTTCATGTGCTTTCCTCTTTGCTAATGGTCACACGCATTCATTGAACCCTTCAAAACTGCCACAAATATGATCTCAAGTTAAAGGAAATTTAAGTGCTGATTGGCTAATGAGTGGGGTTGAATTTTGTATGATGTCACCATGTGTCTGGTATTCTGATGTGCCATAGTGAAATCTGATCCAGGTTGTTGCCTTTTAAATCAACATATTGGACAATGACTGTTATATCCTCAAAGAACAGGAGTGTTAATGGCTAAGTACCAGTGTAATTGCAGCACATATGGATAGAAGTTAGGCCTGGTGGAATTTAGGACTCATGGAATAGTGCTTTTAATAGGATTTAAAGTGCAACTTGGAATATGGGAAGAACATATTCTATATTCTACATTGCAAATAATTAGGGATAAAGAGTATCATAATGCCGAACCCATTTTATCTTTAAATTTTTTTTTTATTTTTTACAAAAAATTAGCTGGGTGTGGTGGTGGGCACTTGTAGTCTCAGCTACTCAGAGGCTGAGGCAGGAGAATGGCGTGAACCTGGGAGACGGAGCTTGCAGTGAGCCGAGATTGCGCCACTGCACTACAGCCTGGGTGACAGAGTGAGACTCAGTCTCAAAAAAAAAAAAAAAAAATTGTAATTTTTATGGGTATATAGTATATGTATATATTTCTGGGATATATGAGATATTTTCATACAGGCATGCAATGCATAACAATTACATCAGGATAAATGGGGTATTTATCACCTCAAGCATTTATCATTTTCTGTGTTACAAATATTCCAATTATGCTCTTTTAGTTATTTTTATATGTGCAATAAGTTATTGTTGATTGTAGTCTCCCTGTTTTGCTATCAAATATTTGATCTTATTTATTCTGTTTTTTTTGTACCCATTGACTGTACCCATCTTCCTTCTCACCCACCATCTCCCACTGTCTTTCCCAGCCTCTGCTAACCATAATTCTACTCTCTATGTCCATGAGTTCAATTTTTTTAATTTCTAGCTCCTACAAGTTAAGAACATGCGAAGTTTGTTTTCTGTGCCTGGCTTATTTCACTTATCATGTCTTCTACTTTTATCCATGTTGTTACAAATAACAGAATCTCATTCCTTTTTTTTTTTTTTTTTTTTTTTTTTTTTTTTTTTTTTTTACTGAATAATACTCTATCGTGTATATGTACAGTATTTGTTTGTTTGTTTGTTTTTGAGACGGAGTTTCACTCTGTCGCCCAGGCTGGAGTGCAGTGGCACAATCTCGGCTCACTGCAAGCTCTGCCTCCCGGGTTCACGCCATTCTCCTGCCTCAGCCTCTCCGAGTAGCTGGGACTACAGGCGCCCGCCACCACGCCCGGCTAATTTTTTTTTTTTTTTTTTAGTAGAGATGAGGTTTCATCGCATTAGCCAGGATGGTCTCGATCTCCTGACCTTGTGATCCACCCGCCTCGGCCTCCCAAAGTGCTGGTATTACAGGAGTGAGCCACCGCGCCTGGCCTGTATTTTCTTTATCCATTTGCCTGTTGATGGACACTTAGGTTGTTTCTAAATCTTGGCTATTGTGAGTAGTGCTGCAATAAACATGGGAGTGCAGGTATCTCTTTGATGCACTAATTTCCTTTCTTTTGGGGTATATATCTAGCAGTGGGATTGCTGGATCATGTGGTAGTTTTATTTTTAGTTTTTTGAGAACCTTCTGTACTGTTCTATATGGTGGCTGTTGTAATTTGGATTCCTACCAACAGTGTACGAGAGTTCCATTTCTCCACATCCTTGCCAGTATTCATTATTGTGTCTTTTGGATAAAAGCCATTTTACCTTGAGTGAGATGATATCTTCTTATTTTGATTTGCGTTTCTCTGATGATCAATGAGGTTGAGCACCTTTTCATATATCTTTTTGCCATTTGTATGTCTTCTTCTGAAAAATCTCTGTTCAGATCTATTGCCCATATCTAAATAGGATTATTATAATTTTTTCCTATTGAGTTGTTTGAGCTCCTTATATATTCTGATTATTAATCCCGGGTCAGATAGATAGTTTGCAAACATTTCCTCCCATTCTATGAATTGTCTCTTTTTGTTGATTGTTTCTATTGCTGTGCATAAGATTTTTAACTTGATGTGATCCCATTTGTCTATTTTTGCTTTGGTTGCCTGTGCTTGTGAAGTATTACTTAAGAAATTTTTTCCCAATCCAATGTCCTAGAGAGTTTCTCCAATGTTTTCTTTTCATAGTTTCCTAGTTTATTATTTCAGATTAAGTCTTTTAATCCATTTTGATTTGATTTATGTAGATGGGAAAGATAGGGGTCTTAGTTTCATTCTTCTGCATATGGATATCCACTTTTCCCAGTATCATTTATTGAAGAGGCTGTCCTTCCCCAATGTATTTCTTGGCGTATTTGTTGAAAATGAGTTTGTTGTAGTTCTATGGATTTATTTCTGGTTTCTCTGTTCTGTTCCACTGGTGCTCAGCCCTTTTTCTTATAAATAAATGCCTTAAAACCCATCAAACGAAAAAGAAACCCTTTAAGTGTATACAACTACCTATCAACTGTATGAGGAGCATAGCTGGAGAGGAAGACAAATCATGACACAATCCCTCTCCACAAAAGGTTTACAGTTTACTAGGGAAAAAGAAGAAAAACAAGAAACTATATATATATATAAAATATATGATATATAATATATATGTATGTATGCATATATGTGTATATATGTATGTATGCATATATGTGTATATATACATATATGTATATGTACATCTCTATATATACAATATACATGTGTAAAATCAGTTTATGTGATATGATATAGGCAATACATTTTATTAGAACTTAACATTGAATCATGTGCATTGAAATACAGGTGATCCCTAACATTAAATCATGTGCATTGAAATGCAGATGATCCCTAACTTATAATGATTTGACATACCATTTTTCAACTTTATGATGGTGCAAAAGCCATATACATCTAGTAGAAATCATAATTCAGTACAGTATTCAATATATTTCATAAGATATTCAATACTTTATTATAAAATAGGCTTTGTGTTATATTATTTCGACCAACTGCAGGCTAATGCTTATGTTCTGAGCACATTTAAAATAGGGTAGGCTATGATGTTAGGTAGACTGGCTGTATTAAATGCATTTTAAACTTATGCTATTTTCAATTTATTATGGGTTTATTGGGACATAGCCCTATTGTAAGTCAAGGAGCAACTGCAGTTCTGTTGAAGAGGTAGGTTTGCAACCAGATCTTTGGAGAGGAGTAGAATTTGAATAGGAGAAAGAGGAAGAGAAGGAAAGTAATAAACAATACTATCGGAACACCACCAATACAGTATAAAATAGAGCCATAGGCCTTTTTGGAAAAGGATGAAGCATAGAGCTGGCCATGATTACCTATGGAACTATGCTTGGCAGGAGGGTAACAGGGAGGATTTATGCTGGTGGAATTAAGAGGGATAAAGACAGAATTCTGAAAAAAACATCCCTGAATACACTGTAGCCCTTGATCAGGAATAATAGGTATAGATCCTACTCTGTTTTCCCATCTTTTTAGTACGGGAAGGCAAAGGAATATTTTCCTATCCAAGAACAACTGCATTCACATTTAAAAGTGCTTCTTGTTTAGGTATCATCTTACCTTTATGAGATTTCACATCGTTATGATAGATTTTGGATAATGAAGTTAGGAAAAGAGATGTCATTTTAAAGTAGAAGTGTTTATGTCAGTCAGCGCTGCACATACTGTATTATTACGTGTGTATAACACAGTTCTCAGTAGCAACTGTAACAGTTCAGGTTGCTATTCATAGATGCATTCACTTTGTTTCACCAGCTTTTAGCTTTCTTCAGATGTTTACATGAAGGTGGGGTAGGAGACAGGAGAATAATGTGGCTGTGATTATGAAGCTTTCTGCAACATAATAAACCAAAACAGTAATGCAGAAATGATTTGAAAACAAATCCCTGGGTTTAAACCTACCCACCAGAAGAAAGAAGAGGGTCTGGTGATCTGAAAACAACAATACCCAGCATAGAAATATACGCCACAGACATATCCCCTAAAGCAAAGAACTCAAGAGGACAATGGCTTGGTGGTTACTGACACAGCTTTGGAGCCAAACTGCCTGGATGTAGATCCTGGGGTCATCATTTGCTATCTGTGCAACTTGGGAAAATTGCTTCACTTGTGCAGGCCCCAATTTTCCCAATATAACCTGCCTCATAAAGTTGAAATGAGGGATGAAAGAGTTACCATTTGTTAAAATCTGAGAACAGGGCTCAGCAGGTGTCACTCAAATAGTGTGAGCATGTACAGATGCTCCTTGACTTACGAAGGGGTTATGCACCAATAGACCCATTGTGAGTTGAAAATATGGTAGGTCAAAATGCACTTAATAACACCTAATGTACCACCTGATGTATCACAGCTTAACCTAGTCTACCTTAAACCTGCTCAGAACACTTACATTACTTTGCAGTTAAACAAAATTATCTAACGCAAAGCCTATTTTATAATAAAGTGTTGAATATCTCCTGTAATTTTAAAAATACTGAGCTGAAGGTGAAAAATTGAATGATTATATGGTACTTAAAGTATGTGTATCACAAAAGTGATACATGTTCAGTAGAAATGAATGTGTAAAGTCATAGAAATCATGAAGTCGAAAAATTATGCATCAAACCATCATACATCTGGGACTGTCTGTAATGTATCATCCAAAGCAGAACACTTTTAATAGAAAAAGGGGGTGATAAAAGCATTAAAGTTTATATGATGTTTTGAAATGTTTATTTATTGATCACAAAAGGCCTATGTATAAACTAATATTAGCTTATTCAAAAAATATTTTCAAAAGGAAAACTTTTAAATAGATATCCATAACCATTAAAACACAATATTTTATTTGTTGAATATTATGAAGAAATAAAAACAGAACAATTATTTCTAGTATATTTTCATGAACCTTAGTCCATTTTCTTTTTTAAACTTTTATTTTAGTCTCTTTCTGTCACTCAGGCTGGAGTGCAATCACACAATCATGGCTCATTGCAGCCTCAAACTCTTGGGCTCAAGCAATCCTCGCTCTTCAGCCTCTAAGCAGCCTGGACTATAAGCATGCACCACCATGCCTGGCTAAGTTGTTTCATTATTTTTGTAGAGACAAGGTCTCACTATGTTGCCCAGACTAGTCTCCAACTCCTGGCCTCAAGTGATCTCCCTGTCTCAGCCTCCCAAAGTGCTAGGATTAAAGGTGTGAGCCACCGTGCCTGGCTAATTATTTTTTTGTTTGTTTGTTTGTGTTTGTGTCTGTGTCTAATATTGTGTTACTGGTTTTGGTCCCTAAAACAAAAAACTCTGTTTCTCAGTGTTTTTATTTTTAATTTTTTTTTTTTTTTTTTTTTTTTTGAGACGGAGTCTCACTCTGTCGCCCAGGCTGGAGTGCAGTGGCGCAATCTCGGCTCACTGCAAGCTCCGCCTCCCAGGCTTACGCCATTCTCCTGCCTCAGCCTCTCCGAGTAGCTGGGACTACAGGCGCCCGCCACCACGCCCGGCTAATTTTTTTGTATTTTTAGTAGAGACAGGGTTTCATCGTGGTCTCGATCTGCTGACCTCGTGATCCACCCGCCTCGGCCTCCCAAAGTGCTGGGATTACAAGCGTGAGCCACTGCGCCCGGCCTAATTTTAATTTTTTTGAAACAACTTTATTAGGGTATAATTTATGTGCCCTAAAATTTACACATTTTAGTATACAAATTAATGTTTTTAAATAGATTTACAAAGTTGTGCTAACATCATCATAAAGGCTTTCATTTTTTTAAGTTTTTCATAAAACTACCTGCAAAGTTCTTCCACGTTTCTTTTCATGGTTAGTTAACTTGAACATATTAATACCTTTGATTGACTCTTCTTTATGGACCATAATATTTTAAATGAGGAAATTATCAGTTAATAGGTACTGAAGTACGTGGTAAATAGAATTTAGTAGCAAATTCTACTAAAGAGTGGATATTCTGACTTCTAATTTTCTTAAGTATAAAAATATGCACATAAAAGCAGGACAAAGAGTGAGTAGTGAATTGAGGACTTGGCAGGCAGGATGTAGTATTAAAGTAGTATCAATTTTAAAAATCAAGTAACACATAACCACTAAACTGGTTCTATGCCAGCATCAGTTTATAACACTGTAATGCCACATATCTAATTTTAAATTTTTTAGTAGCCACTTTAAAAATACAAAATTAAACAAGCAAAAAATAGTAAAAATATGAATATGATTCCACTTGAATATTTTTACAGGTACTGACTTTTTACTACATTTGCATTCACTTTTGCCAGTGCATAAATATTTTTATAAAATGCCACTTTTCAGGAAAATAAAGTTGTCGTGATTAAATTGTCGAGATATTTTACAGGACAATTTTAGAATTTAAAAGGTAAATATTGAACACTATTTGAGCATTCATTGTTTAAATTTCTCAGTTTTCCCTTTGTCATTACAAGTATAAATTTTAATTCTTTTTTGTTTGCAAGGCTTGTTTTTCATTATCCTATATTACAAAACTCATAATTCAAAATGACAATTTCTGGGGCCTCATTTAAAAGAATACTTTAGGGAGGCCTTCCAAATGATTACTAAGAGTAATATAAAATTATAAAAGTTTTAATGCTATTTTAGAATATTTAGGTTTACTTATAAAGCAGCTTTTCAAAGGCTCAAAGATTTCTAAAATCGATTTGTTGATGGACAATGAAAAAATATGTATTGCTATTTTTTATATAAAATTATCATTAATCATCTGCTTCATCCAAAAAATTCTGTATTTTAGTTAGTCCTGAGGTGTAGACATTTTAAAAAATTGTAAATTCTGACTACAGATACTTCTATTTCAATTGGAGATTTTCATAGTTTGGAAACAAAATTATAAATTATGTATGCACCGTAGCCAATTCAAGTGTATTTCTATTCCACATGTTTCTTAATTTAGTAAGAGTATTTTTTAAATGATTATTTCCTTTACCAATGTTAATATTTATTTACAATTACAGAACAATTTTATTTTTAATTTTAACTTTTAATTTTAATTAATTTTGATTCATTTTAGCAAAGTGAACTACTCTAAACTTTGATTTTATAAATTGGGTGAAAATACTGATTATGGGAATTAACTTGTCCTTTTGAAGGATCTTTCTTCATATATATATATATATAATATTTTCCTACTGTAGTGCTTGTTGAATTTATTACCCATGTACTATATTTAAGGCATTCTAAAAATGCTTGTCCCAAAGGCAGTCAAAGAAGGCTTTCTAGAGGACGCAATGCCTAAACTAAGTCTTTTTTTGTTTGTTTTTTGTTTCTCTGAGGGATCTAATCAGAAGAATACAAAACTACCATCATTTCACCATTTACAAAGTTCTTCTGTTAATAAAGCCAATACATCAGCAGATACCATTTCCACTTTTGTATGTACACAAGAAAATTTGGTCTGAAACCTGAGCAAAATTAATGAAAAATATTAATTTGAACTAAATGGAAATCATTGCTTTTATAATGATATGCAAACCTATCTTCTTTAGTTATATTTGTTAAATTTTTGTCTTTGGCACAGTCATCTATGAACTGACTCTGTCTCAAAAAAAAAAAGAAAAAAGAAAAGAAAGAATAAAAAAAAAAACAAAACTAGGACACGGCTAACAGGAAGGGGGACAAAGAATGTAAGTTTGGCATCCCTGAGCAAATCTGATAATATAACCCCCCTACATAAAAGTCACTATTTTTTCTTACTGTCTGTGCATAGATTAACTGAAACACGCATGGGTCAATCTAAGGAAAGAAAGAGCACAGTCTGGGTGCGGTAGCACACGCCTGTAATCCCAGCCATTTGGGAGGCTGAGGTGAGCCAAGAGGACTTCTTGAACCCAGGAGTTTTGAGACCAGCCCGGGCAACATAGGATGACCCCACCTCCTAAAAAAAAAAATAGAAAGAAAGAAAAAGAAAAAAAGAAATTATCCGGGCATGTTAGTGTGGCCCTGTGGTTCTATCTACTCGATGGGGTGAGGTGGGAGAATCACTTTAGCCTGGAGGCTGAGGCTGCAGTGAGCGATGATCACACCACTGTACTCCAGCCTGGGTGACAGAGCAAGACTACCTAGAAAAAAGAAAAAAGAATGATCACAAATTACATTAGTTATGCATGCATTTTCATGTAACATATTTTAATATTGGTTTGCCTGTGTGTGGGCAAATACCACATTTGGGGCTGGCATGACTAACCTGTCTCCTTCCCTAGCCACTTACTGTTCTTCATTCCATTAGCTGAGAATGCAATTAAGCATTAAGTCTGAATATTTTGTGGTTTTTAAGCATGCCTATTTAGAAAAGACCTAAAAGCTCTACCTTTTTGCTATCTGATGCTACATATAGGAAAAAACAAGCAGATGTTGCTGACAGTGTCAATTAAGGAGTTAATAAGCAAGGAAAGTCCGTCTGTGGTGAATCTGGGTTGAACATCTTAGGATCACATTAAGTAATATTTGTTGAGCACTGCTATAAATGAGGCATGATCCAGTTGTTCTGATACAGTGGCCCTGGGTCAGTCCTGTCATCTCTTCAACTGAATTTTCTCTTCTCTTAGACATGCAAAGTCCTCATGATTGTCTCAAAACTATATGGAATTGAGAAGGTGGGCAGATGTGAGTACATTTAGAGAAAAACATGGCTTGTCCTAATAAATGTTTAGTGAGCTTGACCGTTAATATCTTTAACATTTTTTTATTTCTTTTTACTCCCAGCTGCACTGATGAGGAAACTGAAACAGAAAATCCAGAGTAAATTCCACCAGGCCACACAGCGAGGTCTGATAGAGCCAGGAGAGACTTCATGAAATCCAGACTCTCACACTAATGCTCTATCAGCTCGACCTCCATGTGAGTCTCCCCAAAGTAGGTAGGAAGCGCTTTCCCTAAAATGCTCATAAAGCAAATCAGAGCAATGCTTCTTTCCATGTGATTTCTAATTTGAAATGCAAACAATTGCCAATTTGTTTGACTTGTATTTATAATTATTTCCTTGTGAATTACTCATCACTAAATGCTTTATAAATATTTTCTCTTTTTTTTCTCAGTGTCTATGGAATGATCACAGAATAGAAAATGTTGGCTTTCAAGGATTTATTAATATCTCCTTTTGAAATAACATGTATTTGTAAGACAGAACAAAATCACTTTAAAGAAACAAATCTTGAATTTGATTTCCCGTTCAGACAATGACTTATTTGATGTCCTTAATAAGATGAACTACATAGTGACTTTTATTTAAAGGATCCATTATATAAGAAGCAGAAAAGTAAATATGCACACTTAGATGAGCACGGCCTTGCCAACAGCTCCTTCTGATAGATTTTTAGACTTTACTAAGTTTGTGTAAGCCGAAGGCATCACACTGTATGCATTACTGAATCGAATTTCACTTTTGCCAATAATCAAAAAAACAAGCTAGTGGCATAATATGGCAGTATGCATCATATGCTTACCATAATCTCAAAATTTAACTCTTTGTGAAGAACTGAGCCAATTATTTCTGTCTTTTTGAGCATGAAACCTAATTTAAAGCATTTTTCTAGATGATAAAATAAATACTCCTTTACTCAGAAACTTAACAAATCCAGAATAGAATACATAACTCAGTAGCTAGATTCAGAATATTGTTCATACTCTTTGCTTGGAATCACATCAATATCACATGATTTTCAAGGAAGAAAAATAAACAGTAGTTCCCCCCTTTTTTGGTCCTGGTTGCTCCCAACTGGCAATAGCATATGTGTGTTTTAGTCTGTGCTTTGCAAAACTTGATGTGAATTAAAACCAGCACAAATATTAAAAAGTGCAATTTCCACTTTTGAAAACAAAATTTAGAAATTGTTAAATATTAGCAATTTGTTTAAGCAAGGGAGGAAAAGGAACGATTAGAAGAAATTCAGAGAAGAGCATTAAAAGGGTCACAAGGATTAACTTATGAGATCAGAGAAAAAAAAAAAAAAAACAATGCTAGATCTGTTGCTGGACAAAACCATGGCAAGCCAAAGCTCTAATAGTGATATATACAGTCTGGGGAAAGCAACTTCACATTTTGGTGTAATTGAGGGAGGAAAATGACCCAGTTCTATTTGCTAATAATAAGTATCATTAGGTAAAGGATATAGTAATTGAAAGGCAACTCCTCAGATTTAAATATTATTTAAAGTATCTTTAAGCAAGTGGATAAGTATAGCAACAATCAAAAATGCTTATTCAACTCAATTCCTACTTTCCCTTCCCAAATCTTAAAATTGATAAAAAACAAACAAAAAAACAAAGCAAAACAAAAACCAGAGAAAGAGAGAGCTAGTTGGATACCAATGTCTGAACTCCATACCCCAACAGGGACCTCGTTTTGTATGACTGCCACAGAAACGAGCACAGAGAGGGGCAAAATAATGTAAGGAACAGGGTAGGGGAGAAAAAAAATAGTCGTTTTAAAAGAAACGAGAAGGTTGGGTGAAACATAAAAGGCCACTCCATGCCAAGACAGATTAAAAAGAGCTCAAAAGGATCATGTTGCTTCCCATTTCCCCTTACCTGATTCTTGCTGCCACTCCATTGGTTAAGTTTTACAGGTTGCAGTAACTGGCAAGGAAGAGGTGTGCCTCTCAGCTGTTCACAATGCAGAATCTTGAAAAGGTCAACATAGTAGCAGTATGACAGGCCATGTAAGTCATTATGTGCTTTATAATTCATTTGTAAGTAGAATGAGAACTGGAGCAAATTCAATGTAAACTGCTGTAGGACCTCTAAAAACATGTGAGTCACATGGAAAGCTAGGTTTTGTTTTCTATCTAGAAAGACAAACAAATATTTCTTCACAAATGTGTTACTTTCCTGAGGAGAGCAGAAATGGGAGATAAGTCCATTTGCTGCAAAGTGGTTTAAAGAAAATATATTGGCAGCAGAAGGAAGGTGGTTTAGTGAGAAGATATGTAATAGAATACATATACAAGTACTATGAGCATTGAGATTCAGGTTAGTGCTAATTAGACATTTCCTGATCAGTGAAAATCATGAGACTTTCAAAGTCCTGTATTTTAAGAAATAGTAAAATTTATCAGGTGAGATAATATATTTATGACTTACCACAGTATTTTTGTGATGGTTCTGTGCTTTGTGAAGCCTTATTTTGCATTGAAATTGGCACAACTTTACACCGTTAATCAAATTTTCTTTTAATGGAAACTCACACACACATAGCATTCTTTAGTGCTAAGATGCTAAAGTTGCTGAACATGCTACAGGTGATTATGAGGCAGTAGTGAAAGAGTTAATTATCCATCATTCCTCCCCCTACCCTAGACGTCCCACTGTGCATCTGTTACAGACTTAGGCACAGTTCCTAATGGCAAAATCTATTAGAATGCACAATATTCTCCCAAGGGAGCTGGTGGAAGTTCTGTCACTTGAGACATTTAAAACTACACTGGATAAAGCACTAGAGAGCTGTGAATGTATGTGTTCCAACCCTCAGGACAGAAATCATGACCTAATGGGTGATTTCTATCCCTTAATGTCTCTGATTCGGTGGGTGTTTTAATAGCTCCCTTATATTTAAGTAGATGAGCAACGGTCTATTTTTTTTTAATGGAACTTGAGTTTGGTCTGTAAAGTGTCAAGACAGAGGTGACAAAACAAACCACGGGGGAATGGAGGAAGCCTCGTGGAAATTTAGTTGGTTTGAAGGAGGGTTGAGCAAACACAACAGTGTATTAGGGTTTAGCAAATGCCTTGACTTTTTTTTTTTTTTTTTTTTTTTCCAAATGTTTTCAGTTCAAGGAAACCCAAAACACATTTGGCTAAACACTTTTTCCTTAATTTTCAAACCCATGTGTATTTCAAGGGAAATTTAATCCATGTGTTTCTGATTCATTTACACTTAGCTCATCAAAATGTGGTTTCATAAGACCCATTTGATGTCTAAGAAGCCTTGTGAGCTTTTTTTTTACAAGCTTTTTTTCTTTGAACCAGGAAGTTACATTTTGCCAAGAGTCCATGGAACTTCAACCAGAAAAGAATCAGTTTTGTTTGGGATCTCAGAATCTTCAAAGTTGGTGGGAGCCAATGAGCCCAGAGGGGAGGGGAGGGGAAGCTGATTCAGACAGCAGGAACCTTCCCATTTCTAATATGTTATCTGTTCAGATAACTTGAAAATCTAGTTTTCTCTCAGTTTATAGTAGAAAATTCATCTTCAGTTTTTGAAAATCTTGTAGAAAACATGAGGATGAATTTTATTACAGGGTCCAATGCTGTCATGTGATCTGATAATCGTCCACTAGTGAGTCTGTGGGTGATGCGTATCAGGGCAGTAATGACATACTTATCTTAGAGGCAATTATTAAGAAGTGACTCACAAAAGTGTTTAGATTGGCCATTTTTTAATATTTAAAAAAGCTTCCTCTGCCTGGTTATTGTCGCTCTGTGCACAACACTACTGGTTATTTAAGAAACAAGACAAATAAGACTCAGTGAATGTGCTGATTCAGGTGCACACAATCCCCTATCTCATTGCTGGTGTTGCTAAAGAGCATCTGGGGTAAGGAAACATGCATCCGGTCCATCCGTCAAGAGTCCATGAGAAAGCCAACGATGTTTTCACCTGCAGGATGAATTACATCTTTGGTGAGTGTGGGAAGCTACATAATGAGACAGCTGAGTGGCTAACATTTCTTTTTTCTTGCTCCTTCTGCACCTTCTTTTTGCACTACCTTCATTTTTCCCACTTCCTCTCTCCTTTCCCCACCTTTATACAATCACCACAAGATAACGGAGCAAATGTGGCACATCCATCCAAGGATGGGTTGACATGGTTTACACATTGCTTTCATTTGGTTGTTCTTTGGATGAATTCTTCCTTGAGAACAAGATAATGAAAACCATACGGTCATTGAGCACACAATCTGCCTTCACTTTGGCTGTTCCCTCGCAGCCCATTTTATTTTATAAGCCTGGTCCCTGAGTTTACGCCAGTAGAAGATCCCAAGCAGGTGAAGTCCTGCCCCCTGTGGGCTTGCGGAATTCAGCAAACTCTGTCAATTTAGCCCTTGCCTGTCACCCATACATCAGAGAACTTATTTGAATGGAACATCTCTTGCTAGTCTGGTAAAGGTTTAGAAACTTGGCCTTCTAAGTATTCATGTAAGTTCTGTTCTGGGACCTTCGTTGTAGGAACTGAAAATAAAAGAACCAAAATAGGTATCAACAGATAATTAAAAGAACATTTGGAAGTTTTTTAACCTCATGCAAACCTCAAACTCTGAACCACTGCCTAAAGGAAATACTGAGTTATGGTGAGTGAAGTTAAATGTGTACTTTATTTCTTGGATGAGTTTTGACAATGTAAAACAAAATGATAAGTTTTTAACTATGGCAGCAAGTTCAGACAACAGGTGTGAGGGAAAAGAATTATTCATTGATTCAAATTCCCATACAAGTGAGTGAAATGGCTAAAAGCAATAAAATTACAGATGAGGTCTTTGGAATTTAAACAAAAGAAGTTTATTTTCACTTTCTAATTTGTCGCTTGCTCTTATAGACACCAAAGAAACATCACAGAAATATTAAATTATTCTCTGAAAATACAAAGGTAAAAGCTATTGCGGTTTAAGACAGAAGATATTTTCTTTTAAAATTGGCTATGGTACTTCTACACTGATAGAACTTATGAAAATAGCCAATCTATTATGGCTAATTTAATTTTCTTTCCCAAAGATACATAATTCAGAATAAAAACTGTAATCAATGCCCAAAACACAAATCTCATACATCTTGCTAATGCTGGAGAAAAAGTGTCAAGTTCTTTTTCAGTAAAATATATGCAGTACTTGTACTATGTTTTGTTTTTAATTCTCGGAAATCCTTGTTATTAATCAAGCAAAACAAGCTTTTTATAATATAGAATTATCCTTCCTCTGTAAGAGTAGAAACAAAGTAATTAAAAGTAAAATATGAAAAGTGCTATAATTTAGTAAGAGATGGAAAGAAATCTAGAATAATTTTGTTCAAACTCATAATTTTATGATTGAATAAACAAAAATCCAGAGTGTTTAGGAGTTTGTTCAAAGTTCAAAACCTGGAATCTATAAAGTTGGATATCAGAAGTCAGCTCTAAATATAAGTTCAGTGCTATTTTAACAATCAGTAAAATTTCTAAGAGCAATATATTCCTGAGATGGAACACATCAGAAAAGACTATAGAGATTCTTTGAATTTGGAAAGTTCTCACTAGGTAGAAATTCCAATAAATAGAACAGATTAAATGGAACTCATTCATTTAGGTGGAGTTGGAAACCCCAGGGTCTCATTTGTTAGCTCCTCTCACCCACTCCTTCTGAGGGCCCTCTGAATACCTTGTAAAAACTCCAAGAGTTTCTTAGGACACTGTCTTAAAACCACCAATAATATTCCCAGTTGTGGTGAGTAGACTCAAAAGTGGCTCCAATGACCCTACAAAGTACCACAGACTGGGTGGCTGAAACAACAGACATTTATTTTCCGATAATTCTGGAGGTTAGAAGTTTGAGATCAAGGTGTCAGCAGGGTTGGCTTCTGAGACCTCTCTCCTTGGCTTGTGGATGGCCATCTTCTCTCTGTGTCTTCACATGGTCTTCCTTCTGGACTTATCTGTCTCTTAATTTCTTCTTATAAAAGCACCCATCGTTGCGTTAGGGCCTGCCCTAATGACCCCATTTTAACTTATTATCTGTTTAAAGACTTTATGTCTGAGTTTGATTAAGCTAATATAACAAAATACCTTAGACTGGGTAATTTATAAACATCAGAAACTTATTGCTCATAATTCTAGACACCGGGAAGTCCAAAATGAAGGCACCAGCAGAGTCAGTGTCTGGTAAGGGCTCACTCTGCTTCAAAGATGATGCCTTCTCAAGTGTCCTCACAAGGTGAAAGGGTGAGGCATCTCTCTGGGGTCTTTTATCAGGACAGCAATCTCATTCACAACAGCAGAGCCCTCGTGACCTAATCATCTCCCAAAGGTCCCACCCCCTAATATCATCACCTTGGTGATTAGGTTTCAATATATGAATGTTGTGGGTATGCGAACATTCAGACGATAGTACCTTATCTCCAAATACAGTCACATTCTGAGGTACAGTGGGCTTTGCCATATAAATTTGTGGGTTGTGGGGAAGAGGGCATTATTCAGCTCCTAACACTCACCTTTCTGTATTATCCCATTGTATCATACCCTCCCCTTGGGTGGGAAATTTGACTTGATTCTAATCTATAGAATACGGCAAAGGTGATAGGAGTCACTTCATGATTATGTCACATGATAGAATAACCTGTCTTGTTCTAGAGATTTTCTGTCTCTCTTATTGACTTTGAAAAAGTGAAGTGGCCATGTTAGGAGTCCCAGATGGTAAGGAGCTGAGGGAGGCCTCCAGGAAATGGCCAGCAAGAAGCCGGCTCCCTCAGCCTTGTAGCTACAAGAAAATGAATTCTGCCAGCAATCTGAGTGAACTTGGAAGCTGATTCTTCCTCTGTCAAGCCTCCAGATGAGAATCCCAGTCACAGCCAACACCTTGACTGCAGTCCTTAGCAGAGGACTCTGCCAAGCTGTGCCAGGACTCCTGACCTGCAGACATTGGGAGGTAAGACATATGCATTGTTTTAGGACACTAAGGTTGTGATAATTTGTTACATAGTATGGAAAACTAATACCTAAACTCTCAGAGTGGTTTTGGAACCAGGCTGTGGGTGCAGGCAGGGGAAATTTTGAGAAACACGATAGAAAATGCCTAGATAGGACTGGGCACGGTGGCTCACAACTGTAATCCCAGCACTTTAGGAGGCGGAGGTGGGCGGATTGCCTGAGCTCAGGAATTCGAGACCAGCCTGACCAACCCAGTGAAACCCCGTTTCTACTAAAATACAAAAAAAATTAGCCGGGAGTGGCAGTGTGCGCCTGTAGTCCCAGCTACTCGGGAGGCCGCAGCAGGAGAATTGCTTGAACCCTGGAGGTGGAGGTTGCAGTGAGCTGAGATTGCACCACTGCACGCTAGCCTGGGAGACAGAGCAAGACTCTGTCTCAAAAATAAATAAATAAATAAAATAATAAAATAAATAAAAATAAAAAAATAAAGTAAAAAGAAAATGCCTAGTCTTGAACAGATTGTTAGCAGAAACCTGGATATTAAGGACACTGTCAATGAGAGCTGAAAAATGAAGTGATGAGCATGTTATTGAAAATTGGAGGAAGAAGGATCTTTGTCATAGAGTGGCAGAAAAATTAGCAAAATTGTCTCCTACAGTTACACGGAAAGCAGAACTTGTTAGTGATGCATGTGGTCATATAGCTGATTTCCAAGCTAAGTGTTGAAGGTGCTGCCTTGTTTATTCTTGCTGATTATAGTAAAATGTGAGAGAAGAGAGATAAATTGAGGACAGAACTACTAAAAAAAGGAACCAGGACTTGATGATTTTGAAAATTCTCAGTCTCTCCAGATGGCAAAAAAAAAAAAAAAAAAAATTAAAATTAAGGGATTTGCTGTCAAGAAAGCTTGCTCTGGAGAGAAAGCAGAGGATGTGCCTCTACAGTCTTTTACTAAAGCCTCGGAAAGATGAAAAGGTTAGGGTATTCAGTAATGCAAAGGGCTCTTTCAAGAGATAAGGCTGCGCCTCACAGATTCTCCCAGTCAAACCATAAAGGTTCCACTGAGTAAATGGTGATGTGCTTTAGTCATTTTAGCAGGATGCCAAAGAAGAGAAGGGATTTACTCAAAAAGACCTGTGGGCCTGGTTTTTGTCTAATGGAGAGAACCCCTTTAAAATCCACAGGAGACCCACAAAGTACTTGAGATAATTGTTTCAATGAAGGTGCTACCAGCTTGGACTAAAAAGGACAGAGTACATGTGAAAGGAGGCTGTCAAACTCCCAAAATTCTACTGGCAGGAAATACTGATAAAACTACTCAGCTGCTACCTTTTATGAAAAAGGAAGGGTGACTCAGAAAGCAGAACCAAGAACCAAGAAGGCGGAGCCTAGAGCCGCATGGAATTATCCTTAGGTCTTGAAACCTCTTACAGAAATCAAACCTTTGCCTCTCTGGATATCACGGCTGCCATGGAGCAGTGACTTCCTTTTATCTTTCATTTCCCCCTTTTTGAACTGGACAGTCTATAGATGTTATTTTTGGTCTGTCCCACGAATTTATATTGAGTTTGTTGAAGGCAGATAACTTGTGTCTTTAGTTTCACAGGATCACAGATGGAGAGGAATCGTGCCTCAGGAGCTAGCTATACTTAACAGATTATCGCCAGAAACCTCATTTTTACCTAGACCTGATTTAAATGATGAGATTTTGAATGTTGAGCTGGTTCTATAATGGGATGAGACTCAGGAAATTTGGGAGGGGGTGAATTTATTTTGCATGTGGGAGAGACATTAATCATTGGTGGCTGGAGGGTAGACTGCAGTAGACAGAAGCTAAAATGGCCCTGAAGGTCTTCACTTTCATGCCCCTGTATAATCCCTTCCCTTTTAGAGTGTGGGTAGGGCCTATAATTTGCTTCTAATTAATAGAATATATACAAGGTGACAGAACATCACTCCCAAGATAATGTTACATTATATAAGAACCGTCTTGCTGGAAATCTCTCTATGATGCTGATTTTGCATAAGCACGCTGCCATGAGTCTTAGAGTCACATGAAAATGAATTCTTTCAACATCTTCAATCAAGTTCTAAGTGGGCCTGTCCTCAGGCAAGCCTCTAGGTTAGAAATACGTGTTTGTTTGTTAATCTCTTCTTGTGTCCTCTCACCTATACATGGACATGTTGTCTTCAAGGTCAAGAGTTTGTAAGCTTCTGAAATTAGAGGTTATGGCAGTCATCTCTACTGTCTCCTGACACTTCATGGGGTAGGACTGGTACTCAGATGCGTGAGTAAGTGAAAGTCAGGGTTAACTTCTTCAAAAACTGAAATCTTTTTTCTCTACTAAGCAAGTTAGTTTATTCTTTACACTGGCTGTTTTCATGCTTATAAGATGGGTGCCCTAGATCCAGGTATAAAATAAAAGATAAAATGATGTAGAGCAGAAAATAAGAAACTATTTCTTTTTTACTGTTTCTTTGTATCAGTAAGGAAACATTTCCCAGAGTCCACTAAGATAATCCTTTCATATATCTCATTGGCCAGTCCTGGGTCACATGCCCACCATATAATTATTCCCTGGCAAGCAGACTGATAAAACAATCACAACCTGCTAAGACCAGCTATGTTTCTCCTGAATTGCTGGGGAAGAAGTGGACACACGTTAACAAAATTTAGATCTAACAACATGAGGAAAAAGGGGAATTTGCTGTTGCTTGGACAAATAATAGTATCTTCTTCAAGAACATAGCACAATTTTACAAATAATTGTATTATGAAATCACTGAAAAATCCATACATATTTATTGAGCACCTCCTATGGGTAGTATTCTGGGAGCTAGGGGTACAATAAAAAGTAGAGTTTCTTTTTCCTACTTCAAATAAGTAATATCACGTGCTGATAGTATAAAAGATAAAACTCATAATGGTAAAGAGTGACTTGGTGAGGGTGTGGCAGGCTGTTTTATGTACCCTGGCCATGTGTACATCCATGGAAGATTTGCAGGTGACACAACTGACCTGAATTCACACTTAACTAAATAAAGAGATATCCCATGGTGCTCCTGTGGCCAATCCCTTGTTACACTAGTTCTGAATCTCTCTTTCTTTCCTCATATCTCTAGCCTTTTTTTCAGTATTGGCCACTTTGCATAAGCACTTAAACATACCAAAGTTCTCTTTCAAAGTTTCATTATTTTGAAAATGAATAAATAATAACAGTGCCACCTTAGAAATTTCCACTGTCTGTGCACTGCATAACTCCAGAGACAGCCAGACACAGACTATGCTGTAAGTAGTTGGTAGTTGTAGCGTGATGTCCCTGAACAATTGTCTCCATCCACCTCAGATCCCTGTTCCAGCTACAGCCTTATCTCTCTGTTCTCCCCGTCACTGCAAAAACTCTTTAAAATAATTTTCTGCCCTGGTTGCCTTTTCGTTTTCTTCTTCTATTTATTTCTAAAGTCACTGCAATCTGGCTCCCACTCTACCAGGCCTGCAACATCAACAATGACATCTTTTTACTAAACCAAAGCCTCTTTTTAGTTGACATTTGTTTGACATTTTGACAGCCTTGGATTCTCTTTCTTGAAATATTCTCTTCCCTTTTCACATTCTCCTAAGTTCATTCAACCTCTCTGACTCTTCCCTCTCAGTCTTTATGAGGATTCTTACAGTTCTGTGCTGCTCTATATTCTGCGTTAGGCTAGCTTCTCTTCTCACTCATAAGATGCAGATAGATCAATAGAGACTTGGACAACCAAAATCCTGTTGGCCATTTTGTATTGGTATAAAGTTATGGGCATCTTTTGGATATTTTGATGCATCTAAACCATGTACAGGAATAATCTAATTTTAGACTTTGATGTCATATTTTTGAAATGAGATAGATATAGCTCTATGTACCAACTAAGGGATATCTCACCCAAAACACTGTGATATGTTGTCTACCTGATACATATTAGGTGTTCAATTAGTAATTGTCAAATAGATTAATGAATATAATTCTTAAAGGAAGAGTAAATATGAAATCATGGTAACAAATTCTAAAAGATAGATATATAAAATAAAATGTCTATGAAGTGTGACTCAATGATTAATATTCCACTCAGAAATATTTACTTAAGTTTGGAAGACTACAATTTTATATCCAATATGACACGGATGATTTATCTGTTCAGACTTGAGGTCAAAGGCCAGATACTTTCTGTATTTTGTGGCATGTCCACAGTCACAGTAATAAGAAGGAAAATGTAACAGCAAATAAAGTAGGGGGATTTGATTATCTGGGCATATGAATATAACATTGTAAGTCAATATAAGATACGAATTACTTAACGATAAATGTAGATTATTTGGCTTATGATTTATGAGTGAGAATGATAACTCAAATTTACCAAAATATCAAAAAATATGAAACTGAAGAAATTACATTCTTATAGTGTTTTAGTATAAAGAAGAAGAAAAATGATTCAGGCTTCTAAACTTCCAGCCAAGCTTCCCAAGGGTCAGTTAGACATTTTTATTAAAAGGAAAAAAACATACAATATAATAAATCCATTATTCTTTCATTTTGCAAAATGTCAAACTGCATGTGATCCTTTTCATTTCTCTGGGTGTTCTAAACAGATCATATTTAGAGATGGAGCTAATACACAGCATGGCAAGTATAGATCAGAATATGCATAAAAGGCATCACAACTTGCACACACATACCACACACACACACTCACACAGAGTATCAAAAACCCTTTAATCTGACAGATGTAATAAAGCAAAAGTTCTCTGTTGAATTTCCCCTAACATCTATTTATGACCCACTTTTGTCTCATGAAAATGATTTTTGTGTCTAAAGGATATGGACATCATGATGCATCTATGCTACTCTTTCACCTCCTGGAGCTGAGTAAAGGTCATGAACAGTGCACTACTTATTTCCTGAGTAGCCAAATTGGTATTACTTTCTCAAGTTGTTTATGGGAATAAGACAAGATGATGGCAAGATTGGATAATTTCATATGAAACATGCAGTTTCCTTTCTCTCCCTCTCTGTCTGCCCAATTCTGAAAGTCCCTTATTTATGTTCACCCTAACATTTGAGAATTTGAACAATTATTAGATGCAGGAAGTAGACTAATCAAATCTATGTGTTTAAAAGCAAATAAACTTTATTCCACCTCTGTAGAAGATAAAGCTAATGACTTAAATGTGCAAAAGCAGTTTTTTCTTCTTTGCTTATCAAAAACCAGATGGACTTCCTGTTCCATCATTCTTTAAGTCTACCTAGAGTGGTCTTAAGGTGAAATGCCTACATGTTAAACCATAATCAATCATTGTACACACACAAATTACTTTCTGTCTTCCCCTTTCCTTGTCATTGTGGTCGAAAGCAGGGTTTTGAGACAGAGTACATTCATCTGAGCTGTTAGCTGCTTCGCGCCACTGCATCCTTGTGTATGATCTGCCTGGTCCCAGACCCCTGGAGAAAATTTGTGCGTGCATACTGTATGTGAACTTTAGATAAATAAATAAACACGCGAAACAGCTTCCAGATAATTGAAAGCGAATGAAGGAGGGAGCAAAAAGAAAACAATTTCTCTGGGGATAAGCAGCTAAGGTGGCAGGTATGATTAAAATCCATATGATTTATGGGTAGGTGGATTACTAACATGACAACCCTGTTAGTGTTTGTTTGTTTGGGAGTATTTGACAATAAAGTTTTCTTGTTGTTGTTGTGCTTGCTGTGGGTTTTGCTCCGGACTTAGCCACTCAGGAATTCCTAGTGCCTGACTGAGCAGTAATTTAGCAAGCTCTCTTGTGCTCTTTTCCTGTCAGCATTAACATGTCAATTCATTTTAATAGTCTGGGCATGCTCAGTGGGCATGCATTTTCTCAGTAGGTATCCCATGAGCCCACCCCGTGGTGCAGAAATGTGTTATATCTTGTTTCAGACCTCGGAGACTTCAGCAGGTTTATTTTCATTATGGCCAAGTGTATTTGTTAAAACAAAGCCAAAATAATATATAAAACCAAGACCCTAACAAATGAAATAGGTTATGTATATTTGATTGGTAATTTAAGCTCTTTCAAAGATTAGGTTGTACAATATTTCGTTACACACAATTATTATCATAGTGGAGCTTAAAAAAATGTGTGCTGTTACTGCCTCTAGTTTTTGGAAGTTAAATGATATTCTGTCACAATGGGAGTTTTCTGTAATCATGATTAATAGTTGAAGTGGCTTTTATATTAAAGGAGAATTTGCTCACCATCTTTCTCATTAAAGTATTTTCAAATGGATTTTTATCTAATGTTCTATCCATAAGTAAATGAATAAATGAAGAAATAAGTAAATAAGTACATAAATAAACACTCAAATCAAACTACCAATTAGGAGTATTGGTGGTTCATAAATCTGTCTCTCAATTGTCACACTAGGTCTCAATTTACATCCAAAATTTAGATGTGTTAGGGAATACCTTGTCAGACAGAAAGGAAGTAAAAGAAGAAAAGAAAGAGAAGGAACCTAAATTTCACAACCAAAACAAAATTTGGTTCAAGATCACAGAAGGGTTGACAACATGCCATGTATACAAATTACTGCTTTAAAAAAGCAAGCTTTTGAGGGTGTACTTTAAAGCAGCTTAATAAAGTACGTTATATTGTTGACACATTTTGGATCTCAGAATTTCTAAAATGGCTGAGTAGTTCTGTAATATCACAAGTAAAGGTAAAAGTTTAGAGAAAGGTATCAGAGTTGTGAATTACATCAGCTTTTCCTTTGACTGCTCCATTTTCTTTTTTCCTTTTCATCTATTTTTTTAAAACCTTGAGTGACAAGTTTTGTCTATTTGATTATGTTGACTGTGTATAGGCTCATAAAACTTTTCTGCAGTACACAGTTGGTGGAAATGATCAGGCATTTGTGATTCATTATATGATAGAGCACAATTCTGTTTAAAATTTAGCATTTGACAGAATGATATCTTATACCTCAAGTATACCCTTGTATCCCACTAAACATTCTTTAGAATAATTTTAAAAGGATTTTTTTCTAAATTATTTCATACACAGAACATTTTATAAATTCTTGGCACAAACTGTTAGAATACCCTACAGCGTCATAGTTTTTGTTTTACCGCCTTTTAGCTTTAATCATGTGTATTTACTAGTTATCTATTGGTAAGAGTTCTCTGTTAATGCTTTAAATCATCAGTGATTGGAAATATAGACCTGAGATATGTAAGTAGTAGGAACTTAGTCCTAAATAATTGTGATAATATTTTAACTAATATCGTCATTCATAGTCAGAAAGTTACAATAACAGTGCTTTTTAAGGTCTAAAAATATTCACTGACCTCAGGAAGTAGCTTCTGGTGAATGCTTATTTAGGTCAGGGAAAATGTTTTCCATACTCTGTATCTAAAGGGTAAAGTGGAAAGATAGAGGATAATAGGAAGGGATACAGAAGAGATTAGATGGGTGTGAAGGCAGAGGTCAGAAAAGATGGAGTGGCCCCCCTTCCTAAGAAGATATCCTGTGGGTTTTCTCTCACTTTGCCCAGTTCAGCAACCTCTGGAGCCTTCCAGCCTCTCCTCATCTGACTCTGCACAGGAGCATATCTCTGGGCGTGCACCTATCTGTATGCCTGCACATTCACCTTAAGGGGAGTAGAGAATGGAGAAATGAAGGGGCAAAAAGTCTCATCTTTTGAAGCTCAAATTACACTACCCTTGAGATTCTTCTGCAGTTTGCACATTGGGAAAAATTGAGTAGCCTTTATTCTTTTTTGCCGAAATGAAAAATAATACTTTTGTCCTAAAATAGTGAATATATCTTAATTCATGAAAACTTTGCTCATGTAAAATACAGCAGAAAAAAGCCCTTCATCTATAAAGTGCTTTCAGATCTTCAGTGAGAAGTACTCTATTTTTATGATCTAGTCTCCTTACACATTCATTAATATTATTATGGGAAAATAATTATCATTTTCATAAAACAAATTATAGAATATATTCTGTCATCTTCCCTATGTGTTCAATATACAATGAATTACCTGCCAGCAATATTTTTTCTGGCTTGAGTTTCTACTCAGATATAGCACTTTCAATGTTTTCTTAAATGATATTTTTGCATAGTATGATTTACATAATCTGTGATTAATAATGTTTATTAATAGAACGCCAAATCTCTCTCTCTCTCTGACATACACATAAAGTCACACACACAATATACCCACAAACACACACACACGATACACACATACCCACTCTCTGTCTCCCTTCAGGGCGCATTCCTATCTAATAAGGATTATTTTTAGGGCATTCCAGTGTAATGTTTCAAATTTTTATTCTAGACTCCTTGTTCTTCTCTTGCAGATAAAGGAGAGTTCAAAGAACCATTATGGAAGTCTTTTTTACTTAAATATTAAAACAATAGAAAAAGAATTAGATGTGAAATATTCAGGACAATTTCATGGAGTTCTGAATGAATCCTCCTAACATTCATGCTGTTTACATAAGTTGTGTGTGACTAGAATAATGGAAGCTATAGAGAATATCGTATTTTAATCAATTTTTGGAATTATTTTGAATAGCAATTTAACTTTAGAACTAATAAAAATTCAGCCCATAAATGTTCAGTAGCCAAAATATACTACCTAATCATTTGCTTTTTTTGGAGGTAGGGGTGGGAATGGTAAAATTATTATTTCCTTTAAATATCTTTGTCAATTTCTTTTAATCTTTGGATTTATGGCTAGCTTTTTACAGTGAATCTACTTTTCAAAGAATTACTTATTCCTGAAAAACTTTATAAAGGCATCCAACATGATTCATTTTCATAGTATTTATACCAAACGCATAAATCAAGTACCAATGATAGTAGCATCTTTGTAGTTCTTTTTAAATATGGATGAAAGATGAGTTTTCTTCCAAGGTACAAAACGTCATTATGGGCTCAGGTGGTTAAAATCAACATGAAAAATACATGCTGCATTTTCTTCCCTTAAATGCGATAATGTAATCAGATTTCAAGTCATCCTACCTACCTCACTTACAGCTTTATGGAGATTAATTAGTTTTTAGATCCCCATCACATGATCTTTCCTGACTGTCACTTAGCTGGCTGACTAGACCTGTAAGCTGTCTCCTGCCCCGAAGGAGAGATTAAATTTTAGTATTGTTTGTCTTCATTCTTTGATTTAAAGGTGGATTTTTAAAGTTATAATTTTATTGTATTTTGTTTTAATTAGAAATATACTGTAAACTTACTTGTTAGGAAGGTAAATATTTAAATAAATAAGTAAAATGAGGTGTTTCCCCTAGTTTGCTAAAAAGACTGTTACTATACTGACACCTACAAGCTAATTTTTAAAATTATTTATGATACAGATGCTACATGCATTAAAATGAATTTCCTTCAATAAAGCTTTATTGCAGAGGAGTTTACACAGGTGCCCCATGTTAAGATCACTGGTAATTGGTGGTTCAAGGACAAGTTTTCAAGATCAAAATGGATGTGGAATTAAAAAAGATCTGGAAATTTACTAACAAATAAAAAAGGGTATAATTTGTTTCAGTGGCATGATTTCTGTTAAAAAAAACATAAAAACACAGAAAAAAAGACAATAAAAAACAATTATGAAATTGCTGATTCTTAACATATTTTCTGTAATAACTTACCATTTATTTCTCTGACTGAGAGTTGCTGACTGAGCTAAGGATTAAAACTGAAAAACCACAGTGTTAGTGTTTATGTTAATCTATTTGTCTATAGATTCTCAATCGGGAGAAAAACAAAAGAAGAAAACATTGATAAACTACTTCAATCTGCTTTACAATACGTGATTAAAGAAAGAAAAGAAACCCTGTCTGCTACAGTTGTTCAAACATTGATATTTCTAGCTGGGGTCCTAATTAAGGTGTAATGAGAGATTTGAAGTGCACTAAATTCCCTTCATTCACGTCACTAAACCAGTGAACCACAACTACACGTAGAATTTCAGGGAGACATAGGACCCAGTGAATTAGTTATCATATAACTCCTGAGCAGTTGGTTCAGAGCTGGAGCCACTGGGGCGTAGATCCACGGTGAACCTGTGACTGCCTGGCTGCTATTTGACTGCAGATTTCCGTTCATGGATACTTAACAATAAACAGTCACTCCACTTAGGAGCGAACTTGATTCCACAAACACGTGGAATTTTCTGGCTCTTGAATGAAGACGCCACAGGATTTTCACTGCTCAGGTGTTACTGGATGCAATGCTGATTCAGGAACCGAAATAGATTATCTGTTTCCCTTGACTGTGTAGTTGGATCATTGCCCTTGGCAGTAACCCCAGACTCCTGCAAATGATGAAGACATCCCTCTATGCCTATGTAGAAAATAGGGCCAACATAGATGCCATTAGAGAGATTCAACTGAGCTTATGCTGAGAAAATTGTGGCATCCATACTTTGCATAAGGAGGGAATGTTGAGAACACCAGAATGGGTTGAAGCCCATTCCCTTGAATGGGAATCACTGGGTTGTTCAAAATCTCACTGATCTAGTATTCCCTGGCTCTTTTTCCTTCCAACACACTGTTCATCGACTGGTGCTTTCCTGGCTGACTTTGGCAATGAGAAAGTAATCACTTGACTCTCTGCCTACCTTCAAAGGTTCTTTAATAATTAATACAGAGATAAATTATATGAAAGAATTCAATACTCATCCTTGAGCATTTGTATAAATCATAGATTTGGTAAGCTTTATATTCATTTTCTTTATAATGACCTTTGGAGAATAACTCCATTTCAAATTCTCAATTTGTAATGAACAAAAACCCAAGGCACGAGATGAGTAACAGGATAACCAGAATCTTCTATATGGATGCCATCAGTCTCTCGGTTTCTTTTAGGAAATGTGTCACTTATGTTTGGGGTTCATTGCCAGAAAGCATCAATTCCATACCCCATGGCATTCTTTTAGTCTTGTGCAGAGATTTTGTGCATACCATTACCCTATGTTTAGTTAAGAATGATAGAAAAAATTTTCTCTCATTCCAAGGTAAATAATACACTTCTAATTGGTTTTACAACTTTAGAGTTATAACTGCATAATTAGGTTCTTTATTGGCACTTGGGAGTTGCCCCTCTTTACGTCCACAAAACAAGCCAATTCCAGTGCTGGGCGGGGGTAGACAGTAAGCACCCTCCCCTCATAGGCAGAAATTATCATAAATAAACAAATGCCTGAATATATCCATTTCTGTCACCAGTAGGCAGCATTCCAAGCCAGGCATGTTGATCCTGGGTTTCTGTTCCATTGATAAAAGGGAATATGCCATTTTTGTTCCAGCCCAGAGCTGTCCAATGTGCCCTTGTAAGGCAAGTTTCCATGTTGAGTGAATAAGGATCATTGTTTCCTTTATAATGAGCCTCCCCCTCCTTTGGCTCTCAGTGAAAGGCTGCCACCACACTGGCTAAGAAATAGTTCTGTTTAACCGCCAAGTGTCTGCTGAACACAGTGCGGTAATGGGAATGATTTTCTTATCCATCATTACATGACTGGCACGTGAATAATTTTGCCCACCAGGTCATCATGTCACATCAGCCATGGCAACTTGGCTCAATCAAATGTAAAAACTATATTACTCCCACAAAATGATCATTTTCATAAGGAAAGTAAAGAACATTCTTTATTTCTACTCCCCTCCCTTTCTATATATTGAAAATACTCATTTCAAAGATACCCTGGTTAAGAAAAGCCAACAAAGTACATTGACTAAATTCATATTATAATTTAAAATACGTATGTTTTCAAGTGGTACATCTGTTTTGTACCTGTTTCTGGCTGGCATAGCCAAACTAAGGATCTAGACATTAATAATAAATCCAGTTCACTAATATTTATTGCTCCAAATCCAATCTATATTAGCATGTCAGCCCTGTATCAAAGCAGAAGACAGCAGTATTTATGATTATTAGTACAATATTGAATCATCCTTAACCAATTACTGATCCAATTACTGTGTCATTATTATCTTCTGAATAGGGCTTGATTTGTCTGTGATAAATATGATGCAATTAAACCACCTTTTTACATAATAAAACACTGCAGGTGTTTATTCTTAAGAGTTCACAGATACTAACAACCAATAGATTTAATTAAAAAAAATCCTTGATAAAATGTGAATTTCATTAAATTATTCTAACTTTGATATATATTTAAAGTGTATCTTATTGAGTGATACAACTGTGTAATCTTTTGTCTGGCTATTGTTTAGAAACTGTACTGTCAAACCAAACAAAAATTAACAGGGTTGTTTAATATTCTGATTTAAAATGTCATTTGTTCAAAGCATACAAACATTAACTGAATTACAAAAAATAAGTTTCTGAAAGTAGGTACATTACAAAAAGACTGATAATTACAAAATTATATGTATACAATTTTAAAATATTTTTGTCACTACATATTTTAAGAGCCCATATTATTTGAATAATCCATGCTTCAAGCAATCTGAGCATTAATAACTCTAAAAATTATCATAAAAATAAAACTAACAGAGAGCAATGTCTAGTTAGTATTGTTTTTAACTTTAAAGATAACCCAGGAAATTGCTTCAGTTCTTGATATATGTCTTCTCTTTATCTCCTCCACCCCCAAATTTAAAATCAACATTATAATTAAAGGACTGGAAAGGAATGATAAATATCAGTATTATACTTTTTTATTTTACAAAAAATATCTTGAATATTGTAATAATCAATCTGTTTGATTATTACATTTTAAAGCCCCAAAATTCAAGTTAAATTGGAGATTTTTTAAAGAGATAAACAACATTGACTAGTCAGCTTTCTGAGACATTAACATAAATACAAAGAAATTTCATGATTTTAGACAAATGTTTTATTAAAAATAGTAGATTCCTAAACAAACTGACTTTAACAGTTTCAATTTATTGTCACATGGAACTATTACAATATTTCTATTCTGAATTTTTATTGATATCTTTTAGGGAAAATAAATTCGATATAAATCTTAATCTACCACTCAGGCTAGTATTTGTTTAACTAATTTCACTCAGCATTGAAACAGTGGTTGGACACCAACACCTTTCATAATGTTTTTTGTAGGTGTGGTTATATAACACCTATCAGCATTCACTGACAATTATTGCAGTCGGCCAAGGATTTCAAAGTGGTTGATAACATATAGGATTTATCACACACCTTGCTGTTGGCCTGTCCAGGTAATTAAGGAAAGTTTGTTTTGCTTTAAGGCTGTAACTGTAAATACAAATTACAGTTTTTATCTGTTTTCATTCTCTCTCTCTCTTCTTTTTCTCTCTCCTCCTCTCTTATTCTCTCTCTTTCTCCTTTGTCTCTCTCTCCCTCTCTCCCTTTTCAATGAGTTCCAAATAGGAAGGACTTTCTTTTTCTTTTCTTTTTTTTTTTTTTTTTTTTTTTTTTTTGAGACGGAGTTTTGCTCTTGTTGCTCAGGCTCGAGTGCAATGGCATGACCTCGGCTTACCACAACCTCTGCCTCCCGGGTTCAAGCGATTCTCCTGCCTCAGCCTCTCCAATAGCTGAGATTACAGGCATGCACCACCATGCCTGGCCAATTTTTTATATTTTTAGTAGAGACAGGATTTCTCCATTTTGGTCAGGCTGGTCTCGAACTCCCGACCTCAGGTGATCTGCCTGCCTCGGCCTCCCAAAATGCTGAGATACAGGCATGAACCACCATGCCCTGCTGGACTTTCCATTTTTATTGCCAGCATTTCAAAAATTATAGATTGTTCTTGTAGAAATCAATTGATAATTCTGAACACCTACCAACATGCAATTTTCTTCATATTTTTAAAAGGCGAGAATAAACTCAAATCCGTTCCGAGTAAATTAACGAAAATGTGATCTGTTTTTTCATCCATGTCGTATACAGCAGGGGTGAGGGGAAGAGGCTATTGTGCTTCCCGTAAAGGAGTAGTAAAGATGAAAATGAACGTTTTCGTTGGTGCAGACTAAAATTTACTCTCTTGACCACAGAAATTCAACAGAAATTCAGAGTTTGTGAAAAATTGAAAATGGGTACTAGATTCCAGACATATTTAATTTAAACTAAGTATTAAAATAAAAGCAATAACACTGAGAATAAATTAATAAACTACAATTAATTATGTTTACAATAAGTGGTTTGGGTTTGAAACACCTACTCTTTACACCGATAAAATAAAACCTGCATCCTGCAGCAGCTAAAGTAAGTTAAATGAAGATGCTTTTAACAAGGTTATTACTTAAGCAATGACAGGTTTACAGATTTTAGCACCACTGGGTTTTCACAGGAGCTACAGCAAGTGCTAAAATAACACACACCTTCAGGTTCATTAAATTCACCAGTGTGATGGAATAACTGATATTTTGCTATATTACTGTAGTCCTTCAAAGAACCATCTATAAATAAGATACACTAATAACAACTGTTTGTGCTGGTAAAACAATGAAATAATTCTTCTGAGCTTTATCTGCATGGGAAAAATTGTGTTTAAGCAAAACCATTCACATAGTTAGATCTTGTAATTTGGATTTCTTTGGAGTCACATATTTATTTATTTACTTAAAATAGGTGCGTTCTATAAAGGGTTTTGCCATGAGGCTGCACTCACAAGGAAACTTGTAAAAAGGTGGTGTATATTAAGAGGAAATAAACTGAATCTCACCCCCAAATATTTACTTTATTGTCTGATGTTTACTAGGATATTTATGGAGGCTGTTTTATTTAAAGAACTTATAAAATTCTAATAACTGACAGAAACAGCAGCATCTCTGATAAATCCTTTACTGTAGTCTGCTGTGAGATGAGCCAAAAGCATAAATAGTGGGTTTCTAATAAATCAATGGAGTCTGGCCTTTGGAGACCTGGAAGACATATGGACAGTAATAGAGTATCTCAGGTTGTCTCATGAGTGATTCCATCTGGATGAAGTCTTGGTGTTATTCACAGCCTACTTCTCCCGTAAAACACCTTCAATCTTATCCACAGCCTCCATCTCAAATGTCAGACCACCTGGGATATGCAGCTGTCAGGCTGAAAGGGGAGCTGCCTGGGACTGGCCCCAGCCTGCTCATCAAGGAGACGCTGTCACTAGCCAGCAGGCAATGCTGGGTGCACAGGGGTGACAGCACTACCAAAAGCCAGGACATGCGCCAGCCTCTGGATCTGAGATTTTAAGGAAAATGTAAAGAACTTAGCTGGAACTATGAATATCTCCACAATAGACCTGCCTCTGATGTGATATTCTCCTTCAAGATATTTACATTTTTCTTGTCAATATTCATGCACACATCTACATATTTTGATTATTAATAAGTAAACAGTGTACGACATTCCTTACACAAGAATATTTCTATATACTTCATAGCATTCTCATGTTTTTTGACATATGTTCTCATATTGGTGTTTATATTTTCTGTTATTAAACAAATTTAGCTTGATCAATACAAGCCCTCTGAGAGAAACATTTCTTTGTTATAACTGAGCTTGTTGGTTTCTTTTCTCTTTTCTTCTGCCTCCTGACCTCCTTCCAAGTGTGCTGATGTTTGTGGCGCACACTGAAGATAGCAGCACCCTCTTATCAATAGATAGCAGCACCCTATTATAGATAGTCATTTTAGTCTGACAGATGAATAATAAGAATCCAGTACATTTCATATTTCCTGTTCTCGTCTTCCTTTTTTTTTTTCTTTGAGATGGAGTATCACTCTGTCGCCCAGGCTGGAATGCAGTGGTGTGATCTCGGCTCACTGCAGTCTCTGCCCCGAGGTTCCAGTGATTCTCCTGCCTCAGCCTCCTGCGTAGCTTGGATTACAGGTGCCTGCCACCACGCCCGGCTAATTTTTGTATTTTTAGTAGAGACAGGGTTTCACCATGTTGGCCAGCTGGTCTCGAACTCCTGACCTCAGGTGATCTGCCTGCCTTGGCCTCCCAAAGTGCCAGGATTACAGGCATGAGCCACCGCAACTGACCTCTCTTCTTCCTTTTTATAAACCCCTATTAAGAATTAACAGACACAAAATTTGGGATTGAATTATATTTCTGTAATTTTGAATTATTTCCTAGAAATACAGAGGGTCTTGGCTGGGCACTGTGGCTCATGTCTGTAATCCCAGGACTTTGGGAGGCCAAGGCGGGCTGATAATGAGGTCAGGAGATTGAGACCATCATGGCTAACACAGTGAAATCCCATCTCTACTAAAAATATAAAAGTTAGCCGGGCATGGTGGCGGGCGCCTGGAGTCCCAGCTACTTGGACAAGACGGTCTCAAAAAAAAAAAAAAAAGGAGCGAGGGGGAAAGAAATACAGAGGGTCTCTTAACCCCACTGAAAATGGTTCTGGTTAATCAGAGTGTGACTGTAATTGGTTAATCACAAGCACAAAGGATGGGTTCTCCAAGAGGGCAGATGCCGTATCTACCTTAGTCTCATATATTTCCAGTTTTAGCAGTGGTTGTTGGCACTCCAAAATATTTGTCAAATGAATGAGTGAATTCGTATTTTCCATCTTCCTATGTAGCAGAAGTCGTTTTCATGGATAATCAAAATTCAATGTGAGATTTTGTCTTAAATTGTTTTCCCTAAATTTCTTGCCCATGTACACTTGTTACCATGTTCATATTCCACCTTTAGTTTCTTGTCCAATATAACACTGTGCTTAGTTCATGCTTTTTGCTTCTCTTTTCTAAGATTTAAATTCCTAGGCCTGAAATCCACTATATCTGACTTTAAGATAGCGTCTGATAGGTAACTAAGTCATTTGTTGGTTGGTTGTCTCTTTTTATGATAAATGAAGTATAATTTTTTTCAAGGAGGCAACATGGTATAGTGGTTAAAAGCATGGAGCTGGATGGAAACAGTTTCAGAAGCAGTCCCGCAAGGTATGGCCAGCATGGTACTGGGCAGCACTGCAGGGTGTACTCAGGTTCTTCCCCACAAGGCCATGGGTTAGGGGGTAGAGCAGTGCTACCATTGAATGCCTGTTCTTTGCTCAACAATTTGCTCTGCAAATTATAATCCCCACTTGACTCCGAGAAAACTAAGTCATGGAAGAGTTATGCAATTTGCTTGATATCACATCAAGACACGGTTGAAGTCTTCCAGTGTCTTTATTTATTCTTGCCAGTTGCTCAGCAGCCAACCTTCAGGCCTCTTTTTTGTTTCATACCCCTTATACAGTTGGTCAGGAAAGACGACTGGTTGCCTTTTCAAAACGGGTCCAGAATCTGACATCTTCCTTCCACCTCCACTGCTACCATCCCAGTCTCAGTCTCTATCATCTCTTGCCTGGAATTTTCTATCGGCCTCTTATCAGGTCTTTCAATTTTGATCCTTACTCCATACACTCTCTTCTCAACACAGCAGCCTGTAGTAGTCTGTTCACATGCTGCTAATAAAGACATATCCGAGACTGAGTAATTTATATAGGAAAGAGGTTTAATTGACTCATAGTTCAGCATGGCTGGGGTGGCCTCAGGAAACTTACAATCATGGCAGAAGGGGAAGCAAATGTGTCCTTTTTTTACAGAGCAGCAGGAGAGAGAAGAATGAGTGACCAGCAAAGAGGGAAGCCCCTTGTAGAACCATCAGGTCTCATGAGAACTAACTCACGATCATGAGAACAGGAAGTGGGAAACTGCCTCATGATTCAATTACCTCCACCTGGTCCCTCCCAGGACCTGTGGGGATTATGGGAACTACAATTCAAGATGAGATTTAGGTGGGATACAGCCAAACCATATCACAGCCCAAACAATCTTTTGAAAGCATATGACCTATCATGCTTTCTTCTGCTGAAAATCCCAGACTGAAACTTCATTTCACTGAGACTAAGAACCATAGTTCTTGCAATGCCTAACAATTTCTTATACCAAGTGTCAGCATATTGTCTCCCGATCATGATTTAATAGCCCTTGAGCTAAGAATGACATTGCATTTTTAAATGGTTGAAAAAGAATTTTGCAAATGTATGATGTGTCAAAATTATATGAAATTTAACTTTCAGTGTCCATAAATAAAGTTAATTGGAACATAGCCACTCATTCATTTGTGCATTATTATCTACGGCTACTTTCACACTACGTAGGCAATTGAATAGTTACGACAAACATCTTGTGTGTTGCAAAGCCTAAAACAGTTACTATTGGACTCTTCTCAGAAAAGTGTATTGAACTTTAACCTAAAATATCTGGTTCCTGTGACATCTGTGACCTCATCTATTGCTCCCTTCCTCTCACTCTGCTGCAGCTGCCTTGGCTTTGTTGCTCCTGTTTTGGGGCCTTTGCACTAACTCTTCTCCCTAGATTGCCCTTTACCTAGATCTCCACATTGCTAATTCTCTTTACTTCTTTCAGATGTCACCTGCTGAATGGGGTGACCTACACTGAGTATGTAATACTGTAATACACACCCTACACTTTATAGTCTCATTCCCTCTTAACTTGCTCTTCTTTTTTTCCTTTATTCATAGCACAACCTTCTAACAGATTATACAATTTGCTGACTTTTAACTTTAAATAAAATTTTCTTTTTTTGCTGTAAAGCAAACTCCCTGTGTTCTGGCTACCACTTCATCCCATGCTTCATGGGCTTCAATTTATGCTACTTGCATGAGTCTGGTGAGACAGAACAATCACATGACAAGTTAAGCAAAGCAACTTTATCACTCATCAATAGGCAGCAAAGGACTGTGGAAGCCTAGGATTCATGGCAGGCTGGTTTCCAGGGCTCAGGAAAGCTGCCTCATTTAATGGAATCTCATCTGTATATGCCCTACATCACACCACAGCTGAGGTACCCCAAAAGCAGTCCACCCTGGGCTTTCGACCTAGGGGGTCAAATGACATGTGGGCTAAAGCATGGAAGGATATCCTGTTCTAGGAGGGACAGGAATAGAGCCCCAGATGTTCTGGTCAGTTTTGCCTTATCTCAGGATGCAGCATTCTCAGCACATTCTATAGTTTTCCTTGAGAAAGACAAGTGAGAAATGGGGGAGAACTGGTTTGGTCCAAGGCCACTCAGATGGCTGTCCTGTACTTGCTAGAATATAAATCCCATGATGTCAGAGACTTTTGTCTGTTTTGTGCCTCAAAAGCAATTGCATTCAATACATATTACTTCACTGTTGAATGTGATACAGGTTGGACATCCCAAATCTGAAAATCTGAAACTTTTTGAGTGCTAACATGACACTCAAAGGAAATGCTCAGTGGAGGGTTTTGGATTTTGGATTTTCAGATTTGGGACACTCAGCTGGTAACTATAATGTAAATATTTCAAAATTTGCAAAAAAAATATGATATATGAAATCCTAAATACTTCCATCTCAAGCATTTTGGATAAGGGATACTCAACATGTATTATATTGCCTCTAACGAAATAAAGTATTTTAATATTTGACCTTTGGTACCTCACTAGAGCTGCTATTTTGATTTATTATTTTTCCTCAAGGTCGTTAAACACAAAGAAAAATGTACTTAGTTATGTAGTTACTGAGTAATTTAGTTATTGTATTATTAAACACCATTCTCGCTGTCCCAAGAATAAACTCATCCACCCATTGCCTTACTCTGAAAAAGCAATTAAACAATGTTGAATTATTAAAAATACAAATGTGCTTGATAATAAATGCCTATTATAATTTTGAGTTGTAGGCTGGGCATGGTGACTCATGCCTGTAATACCAGCACTTTGAGAGGCCAAGGCAGGAGGATCACCTGAGGGCAGGAGTTCGAGACAAGCCTGACCAAAATAGTGAAACTCCATCTCTACTAAAAATACAAAAATTAGCTGTGTGTGGTGGCACGTGCCTGTAGCCCCAATTACTCAGGAGGCTGAGGCAGGAGAATGGATTGAATCTGAGAGGTGGAGGTTGCAGTGAGTCGACATTGCACCACGGCACTCTAGCCTGGGCGACAGAATGAGACTCTGTCTTAAAAAAAAAAAATTAAGTAAATAAAATAAAAAAATATTTTTCAGTTGTATATACAGTTACTTAACTGTTTTTATGGGGGAAATAAGTGTGTCTGAAATGTTTAAATAATAAAAGTATTTCTTTATAGGAATATTATTAAAAATTATGTATATATATTTTTGAATAGTATTGTAGATACCCGTATTTAAACTTGTTTTGAAAAACTCTGATGAATAATGGCAAAACAATGTATGACTAATTTTTTTATTATACTTTAAGTTCTGGGATACATGTGCAGAATGTGCAAGTTTGTTACCTAGGTATACACGAGCCATGGTGATTTGCTGCACCCATCAAACCATCATCTACATTAGGTATTTCTCCTCATGCTGTCCCTCCCCTAGCTCTCCACCCACTGACAGGCCTCGGTGTGTGATATTCCCCTCCTTGTGTCAATGTGTTCTCATTGTTCAACTCCCACTTATGAATGAGAACATGCAGTGTTTGATTTTCTGTTCCTGTTTTAGTTTGCTGAGAATGATGGTTTCCGGCTTTATTCACGTCCCTGCAAAGGAAATGAACTCATCCATTTTTATGGCTGCATATTATTCTATGGTGTATATGTGCCACATTTTCTTAATCCAGTCTATCATTGATGGGTATGTGGCTTGGTGCCATGTCTTTACTCTTGTGAACAGTGCTGCAATAAACATACGTGAGTATGTGTCTTTATAGTAGAGTGATTTATAATCCTTTGAGTATATACCCAGTAATGCGATTGCTGGGTCAAATGGTATTTCTGGTTCTAGATCCTTGAGGAATTGCCACACTGTCTTCCACAATGGTTGAACTAATTTACACTCCCACCAACAGTGTAAAATCATTCCTATTTGTCCACATCCTCTCCAGGATCTGTTTCCTTACTGTTCAATGATCGCCATTCTAACTGTCATGAGATGGTATCTCACTGTGATTTTGATTTGCATTTCTCTAATGACCAGTGATGATGATGTGTTTCTTGGACCCATAAATGTCTTCTTTTCAGAAGTGTCTGTTCATCTTCTTCGCCCACTTTTTGACATGGTTGTTTGTTTTTTTTTCTTGTAAATTTGTTTAAGTTCCATGTAAATTCTCAATATTAGCCCTTTGTCAGATGGATAGATGGAAAAAAATTTCTCCCATTCTGTAGGTTGCCTGTTCACTCTGATGATAGTTTCTTTTTCTGTGGAGAAGCTCTTTAGTTTAATTAGATACTATCTGTCAATTTTGGCTTTTGTTGCCAATGCTTTTGGTGTTATAGTCATGAAGTCTTTGCCCATGCCTGTGTCTTGAATGGTATTGCCTAGGTTTTCTTCCAGGGTTTTTATGGTTTTACGACTTATGTGTAAGTCTTTAATCCATCTTGAGTTAATTTTTGTATTAAGATGTAAGGAAGGGGTCCAGTTTCAGTGTTCTGCATATGGCTACCCAGTTTTCCCAACACCATTTATTAAATATGGTATCTTTTCCTCATTGCTTGTTTTTGTCAGGTTTGCCAAAGATCAGATGGTTGTAGATGTGTGACATTACTTCTGAGGCCTCTGTTCTGTTCCATAGATCTATATATCTGTTTTGGTACCAGTACCATACTGTTTTTGTTACTGTAGCCTTGTAGTATAGTTTGAAGTCAGGTAGTGTGATGCCTCCAGCTTTGTTCTTTTTCCATAGGATTGTCTTGGCTGTATGGGCTCTTTTTTTAAAGTAGTAGTCTAATTCCATGAAGAAAGTCACTGGTTGCTTGATGTGGATAGCATTGAATCTATAAATTATATTGAGCAGGATGGCCATTTTCATGATATTGATTATTTCTATCCATGAGCATAGAATGTTTTTGCATTTGTTTGTGTCCTCTCTTATTTCCTTGAACAGTGATTTGTAGCTCTCCTTGAAGAAGTCCGTCACATCCCTTGTGAGTTGTATTCCTATGTATTTTATTCTCTTTGTAGCAATTGTGAATGGAAGTTCACTCATGATTTGGCTCTCTGTTTGTCCATTATTGGTGTGTAGGAATGCTTGTAATTTTTGCCCATTAATTTTGTATCCTGAGACTTTGCTGAAGTTGCTTATCAGCTTAAGGAGATTTGGGTCTGAGATGATGGGGGTTTCTAAATATACAATCATGTAATCTGCAAACAGAGACAATTTGACTTCCTCTCTTACTATTTGAATATCATTTATTTCTTTCTCTTGCCTGATTGCCCCGGCCAGAACTCCCAATACCATGTTGAATAGAAGTGGTGAGAGAGGGCATCCTTTTCTTGTGCTGGTTTTCAAAGGGAAATGCTCCCAGCTTTTGCCCATTCAGTGTGATATTGGCTGTGCGTTTGTCATAAATAGCTCTTATTATTTTGAGCTCATCAATATCTAGTTTATTGAGAGTTTTTACCATGAAGGGGTGCTGAATTTTATTGAAGGCCTTTTCTGCATCTATTGAGATAATCATGTGGTTTTTGTCATTAGTTCTGTTTATGTGATGAATTACATTTATTGATTTGCAGATGTTGAACCAGCCTTGCATCCCAGGGATGAAGCCAACTCTATCGTGGTGGATAAGCTTTTTGATGTGCTGCTGGATTCAGTTTCCCAGTATTTCATTGAGGTTTTTCGCACTGATGTTCATCAGGAATATAAGCCTGAAATTTTCTTTTTGTTGTTGTTGTTGTTGTGTCTCTACCAGGTTTTGGTATCAGGATGATGCTGGCCTCATAAAATGAGTTATGTGTGAATTTGATCCTGTCATTATCATGCTAGCTGGATATTTTGCCCGATAGTTGATGCAGTTTCTTCATAGTGTCGATGGTCTTTACAATTTGGTGTGCTTTTGCAGTGGCTGGAACCGGTTTTTCCTTTTCATATTTAATGCTTCCTTCAGGAGCTCTTGTAAGGCAGGCCTTGTGGTGACAAAATCTCTCAGCATTTGCTTGCCTGTAAAGCATTATATTTATCCTTCACTTATGAAACTTCGTTTGGCTGGATATGAAATTCCAGGTTGAAAATTCTTTTCTTTAAGGATGTGGAACGTTGGCCCCCACTTTCTTCTGGTTTGTAGGGTTTCTGCAGAGAGATCCACTGTGAGTCTGATGGGCTTCCTTTTGTGGGTAACCTGACCTTTCTCTGGCTGCCGTTTACATTTTGTCCTTCATTTCAGCCTCGGTGAATCTGACGATTATATATCTTGGGGTTGCTCTTCTCAAGGAGTATCTTTGTGGTGTTCTCTGTATTTCCTGAATTTGAATGTTGGTCTGTTATGCTAGGTTGGGGAAGTTCTCCTGGATAATATCCTGAAGAGTGTTTTCCAACTTGGTTCCATTCTCCCATTCACTTTCAGGTACACCAATCAAAGGTAGGTTTGGTGTTTTCCCATAGTCCCATATTTCTTGGAGGTTTTGTTCATTCCTTTTCACTCTTTCTTCTATAATCCTGTTTTCACACTTAATTTCATTAAGTTGATGTTCAATCTCTGATATCCTTTCTCCCACTTGATCAATTCGGCTATTAATACTTCCATATGCTTCACGAAGTTCTCATCCTGTGTTTTTCAGCTCCATCAGGTCATTTATATTCTTCTCTAAACCGGTTATTCAAGTTAGCAATTCGTCTAACCTTTTTCAAGGTTCTTAGCTTCCTTGCATTGTGTTAGAACATGCTCCTTTAGCTCAGAGGAGCTTGTTATTTATTACCCACCTTCTGAAGCCTACTTCTGTCAACTCATCAAACTCATTCTCCATCCAGTTTTGTTCCCTTGCTGGCTAGGAGTTGTGATCCTTTGGAAGAGAAGAGGCATTCTGGTTTTTGGAATTTTCAGTCTTTTTGTTCTAGTTTGTCCGCATCTTCGTGGATTTATCTACCATTGGTCTTTGATGTTGGTGACCTTCGGACGGGGTTTTTGTGTGGAAGTCCTTTGGGTTGATGTTGATTCTATTCTTTTCTGCTTGTTAGTTTTGCTTCAAACAGTCAGGCCCCTCTGCTGCAGGTCTGCTGGAGTTTGCTGCAGGTCCCCTCCAGACTCTGTTTGCCTGAGTATCACCAGTGGAGGCTGCAGAACAGCAAAGATTGCTGCCTGTTCCTTCCTCTGGAAGGTTCGTCCCAGAGGGGCACCCACCAGATGCCAGCCGGAGCTCTCTTGTATGAGGTGTCTGTCGACCTCTGCTGGGAAGTGTCTCCCAGTCAGGAGGCACGGGGACCAGGGACTACTTGAGGAGGTAGTCTGTCCCTTAGCAGAAGTCGAGTACTGTGCTGGGAGTTCTGCTGCTCTCTTCAGAGCTGGCAGGCAGGAATGTTTAAGTCTGCTGAAGCTGTACCACAACTGCCCCTTCCTCCAGGTGCTCTGTCCCAGGGAGATGGGAGTTTTATCTATAAGCCCCTGACTGGGGCTGCTGCCTTTCTTTGAGAGATGCCCTGCCAAGAGAGGAGGGATCTAGAGAGGCAGTCTGGCTCCAGCGGCTTTGCGGAGTTGTGGTGGGCTCTGCCCAGTTCGAACTTCCTGGCAGCTTTGTTTCCACTGTGACGGGAAAACTTCCTACTCAATCCAAGTAATGGTGGACCCCCTTTGCCCCACCAAGCTCAAGCATCCCAGGTTGACTTCAGACTGCTCTGCTGGCAGCAAGAATTTGAAGGCAGTGGAACTTACTTTGCTGGACTCCGTAGGGGTGGTATCTGCTGAGCTAGACTACTTGGTCCCCTGGCTTTAGCCCCCTTCCCAGGGGAGAGTCTCACTTGTGTTTCAGGCATCACTGGGGTATGAAAAATACACTCCTGCAGCTAGCTCAGTGTCTGCCCAAAGGCTGCCCAGTTTTGTGCTTGAAACCTAGGGCCCTGGTGGTGTAGGCACCCATGGGAATCTCCTGGTCTGCGGGTTGTGAAGACCTTGGGAAAAGCATAGTATCTGGGCCAGAGTGCACCATTCCTCAAAGCACAGTCGCTCACGGCTTCCCTTGGCTAGGGGAGGGAGTTCCGTGACCCCTTGCTCTTCCCAGGTGAGGTGATGCCACACCCTGCTTCTGCCTGCCCTCCGTGGGCTGCACCCACTCTCTAACCAGTCCCAGTGAGATGAGCCAGGTATCTCAGTTGGAAATGCCGAAATCACCCACCTTCTGCGCTGATCTCACTGGGAGCTGCAGACTAGAGTCGTTCCTATTCGACCATCTTGCCAGCCATCCCATAATAAGAGGATTTATGATTAATATTAAAGGAAACTTGAAAAAGCCCTTTGGTAAAAGAAAGATTCCCAAAATAACACTGTGTTTATTGCCTCTACAAATAAATATTTTAAATTTAATTTTGGCCTGATAGACTTTACAAATGATACAATAAAAAAGAAGTGAATTTAAGTAAAAATCTTAGCTTTTTTCTGTAAATTTAATTCATTTGACTAATTTCTATTGGATGCTGCCAAATGTAATCCAATATGAGCAGAGAAGTTACATGTACCTATAGCAAAAATGAATAATTGCTAATGAAAACATGTTTTATTAAATAACTTGAACAATTTTTTGAGCAAGGAATCTTAGGACAGAATACACAAATTATACTCCTGTAATTATTTTCTAAAATGTTAAAAGCAGAAAAGTATAATTATGGCATTCTACCAAGTGAAAAATTTCTTTAACCTCATGTCTGCCCGTATGTAATATAATGAGATTTGATATTCAAAATGATAACTCTGAAGAACTTCAAAACCTTAAAAGACCATATGAATCAACTTGTTAAACTCATTTTCATCATGTTGGTAAATTCCATTTTATTCTCTTCAGTTGAAAATTCGCCATCTACTTTTAAATAAGTATAAATGCTTTAGGCAAAATATCTATTAATATGAGTGTATTAGACCATTCTCACATGGCTATAAATAAATACCTTAGACTGGGTAATTTATTAAAAAGAGAGAGAGAGAGAGAGAGATTTAATTGGCTCATGGTTCTGCAGGCTGTACAGGAAACATGGCTGAGGAGGCCTCAGGAAACTTACAATCCTGACAGAAGATGAAGGAGAAGCAGGCATGTCTTACTTACATGACCAGAGCAGGAGGAAGAGAGAGAAGGGGGAGGTGCTACATACTTTTTTGTTTGTTTGTTTTTGAGATGGAGTCTCACTGTGTCACCCAGGCTGGAGTGCAGTAGCATGATCTCAGCTCGCTGCAACTTCTGCCTCCCTGGCTCAAGTGATTCTTCTGCCTCAACCTCCCATGTAGCTTGGATTACAGGTGTCCACCACCACACCCGGCAAATTTTTGTATTTTTAGTAGAGATGAGGTTTCACCATGTTGGCCAGGTTGGTCTTGAACTCCTGACCTCAAGTGATCTGCCTGCCTCGGCCTACCAAAGTGCTGGGATAACAGGTGTGAGCCACCGCACCCAGCTGTGCTACACACTTTTAAACAGCCAGATCTCACAATAATTCACTCGCTCACTATCACAAGAACAGCACCAAAGGGATGGTGATAACCATGGGGGAACTCTGCCCCCATGATCCAATCACCTTACATCAGGCTCCACCTTCCAACATTGGGGATTACATTTCAACATGACATTTGGGTGGGGACAGTGGTCCAAATCATATCAATGAGTAAAATTAAGAATTTGTTCATATTACACTGATTCTAACTCTTACCACTTGCTTGTGGGTTGATAATAATTTATTCTTGCTTCCACTCAAATGGTTCATCATAAGTGATCAAATTACCTGTGAAGAGTAAACTGGTACCTTACACCTAGGTATTATGTAAATGACAGATAGGGGAAGGAGAGTGAGGCATTCAGTAAATTGGACAGAAATTGGAACTTTGAAGAAATGGACCAGATAACTAAATACTGTAGTTAGCGTGCATTTAACTGCGAACATTAGTTATAAGTTGAGTTGATATGTTGTCCTAGGTCATTGGCTTTCTGGTTAATGCTGAAAATCTGTGCTCTGGAGTTTATTTTGGTTTACAGATAGGTTTTTGCCAGTCCCTTAACTCTGAAGAAAGTAAACTTCTCCAAAAAGTTGAAAAATTGATTTACTCAGAACTTAAAGGGGCTAAAAAATAGGTTTTAAGAGGATACTAATTCTTATGAAAATAAATAAAAGAAAAATGGCAGAAAAATGTTGATTTTGTTTAGCAGTCCAAGATATTTTTGTATGGCTAATGTAGAAAAGACCATGACCCTACATCTGTAAGACAAAATCAAAAACTGTAGCACGTATAAATAAAAGAAATAACTCAGTTTCAGCAGTACAACTTAATGGATACCCATTCTATACAATTCTAAAGCTCCTAAGTTTGGGGAACCCGAGTCATGGGGGAGGTAATAGGAAATGCCATATGTGGAAATGACAGAATTAATGAAATAGGAACTCTGTGAAAGCTTAGCCTCACTGCCTGGTAGCAGAGGGGAGGCGGTCTCAACTTTGGAAGCTCAGGGAATCTATGTTGGTTTACAAGGAGAAGAAGTCAGAAATGAACCCAATGTTACAACTGCCATGAGTTAAAGAGACACTTCATGTCTTGAGGAAGGGTGACCATGTAAGTAATAAGAAGGACATCAACAGCTCATCTCTATATCAATCCAGGCACTATCACCAACTTCTATTTCCCCAAAATGTGTTTAATTATAAAATACTGCCTTTAATATCATTTTATAAAGAACAGCTACACTTCATAATTTTATTTCCAAATATTGTATGCACTTTCTAGTGGGTTTGTAAGAAAATTTTACTTGGTGGCAAGTTCTATTAAAATCAAGATAATTCTTGCTGTTAACAAAGGTCTCCTTTGGGAACGGACCTCTTGGTAAATGGTGATATGGTTTGGTGATATGTCCCCACCCAAATCTCATCTCGAATTGTAATCCCCAGGTGTTGAGGGACAGGCCCAGTGGAGGTGATTGGATGATGGGGGTGGTTTTACCCATGCTGTTCTCATGATAGTGAATGAGTTCTAACGAGATTTAATGGTTTTGTAAGGGTCTCTTCCCACTTCACTCTCTTTCTTTCCTGCCACCTTGTGAAGAAGTCGCTTGCTTCCCTTTGCCTTCTGCCATGGTTGTAAATTTCCTGAGGCCTTCCCTGCCATGTAGCACTGTGAGTGAATTTGTCCATAAATTACCAATCTCAGGTATTCTTTATAGCAGTGTGAAAGTGGACTAATACAGATGGATTTTGGGAAAAGTTGTTTTTATGTAATTTGCTGACGTATTTTGGCTTTAGAGTGTGTGCTTGAGTTGAGATTAAAATTGTATTATTTCCCTATGTCTATGCCTAATTATCTTATTTCCCCCAATACTCTGTCTATAGTGTTTTTTAGAAAAAGAAAGTCATATAATTTTCTAAGCTGAGACTTACATTTGAACACTAGTTTTCTTCTAATGAAACAGAGATTGATGTCTATTACATCGATATTCACTTCTCAAGATCATTTGGCTCTTTGTTCCTCCTGTCACTTTTTACTTCCATGGAGGCAGGTGTCCTTGAGACTCCTTAAGGTAGGCTAGCAGGAAAGGAAATGTAGCAAATGGGACTATTCTGCAAGTTATTTTTCAATTTCTGATAAAAAGGGTGATTAGTGGAGGATGGAAATTACCTTCCAATCTTTGAAGACTAGGTATTTTGTGGGAGCTGCTAACCACAATCCTTCCTGTCTCCAAATAGATTCTGAGACATTATTTTTTTTGAAAATGAAACCGATCATTAGTGTTTCATTATAATGTTTCACTTATTTATCTATTCCAGCTAATACCATATAATGTCTTATAAAAAAAAATTCATCCCTGAGCCTCTATTCTTGTGTTTTGCTCTCAGTGTAGTTTCTTTTCTGTATATTTGGCAGAATTCAGTAAGAACTCAGTCAACCACCCTGGAGTGGACTCAGTCTTGATACGTCTGCACAGATTCATTCTGAACATATGTATGTTTGTATATATATGAATGTAGATGATAGAATGATGAAATGATTATAGAGTAGAAAATTCAGGACAAATTCAGGGAACAGGTAAATGAAGTTCTACTGCAAAAGTTGCGAAAGATACCAGTAATGAACTGTTGTTAAGATCGTAGTGTAGCTGCTTGTTGGTGGTGACACTTTTATCTTGTGTTGTGTTGAATTTCCATCTTACCGAAGCTCCATTTTCTCCTAAGCTTCTTTGACTTGTTTTATCTATTCTACTTTGCTTCTGAGTAAATTTTGCAATTTTATAAGTTAAAAAATCCTTGCATTTTACATTATTATTGTAGATTTTTAAAAATTATATAATAATGAATGCTTGCATTTCGTTTTTTTCCACTCGTATTGCTACCAACTATAAGTGATATGGAATGTTATTTATATTTATATTAAAATGTATGTTACTCCAGAGAAAGCATACTCTTGTATTCTTGCATTGAGATAGCAAAACACTAAATATATATTTTCATGTTAAAGAATAAAAATAGATTATTGATAAGGATGTAGTATAGATAGATAAACTTGTATACATATACATAAATACAGATGTATTTAAGGATAGAGTGGTTCTGTATCTAGGGTAATACTTGCTTTGATAACTGTATTGGAAATGCTTTTTTAAATGCCTTGTTTAGAACCAGCTTGTATTTCTTCTATCAGTGACCACATAGGGATATTATGGAGTCTTATATCAAATTTATATTCTACTCCACAGCTCCTGAAGAGTTAAAAACTCTGACAAGCTAAAGTGGGCTGACCTGGGAAAGAACTTGAAACCAAGTTTAACAATAGATTTTGTATTATCACCTTTGGTATGTCTACGTTTTGTAACATACTCAAATAATAAAAATGGTAAAGGTAACAATAGTGCATGTAATATTTGTGTGGGTGTATGGTACAACAGCATTTAATGCCATTTTTGGTGCATGATAGGCACTTAAGAAATGGTGGTAATAGTGATTTATTATGATTATTATTCACACATGGTAATAGATCTTAATTAACATAAAACTAATAGTTAAAATAATTTCTAACAAGAAAATATCAATAACTAATATATAAGTAGGATAAATATAATAGATATGAAAAAATGGGATTGATTTGTTTAATATAGACTGCAACAGACAGTTCATTCTCACTGTACTTGTGATATAGGTAGAACTCAAGAGAAAGTTATGACTATCCATACAGCAAATCATCAGTAATAAGGTGAAAATACAAGAAAATACAAAGGGTTAACTTTTTTACTTTAAAAATCTATTGCAGTAACTTAAATAATGTAAATACTTTAGCTAGTAAAATAAACGTAATAGAATTTTTCCTTCACTCATTTCAGAGTATTTTCATTGGAAAGAATATCACACGTCTAATCTTAATAATGGCCGTGTCTACATAGAGCCAACTACCTTTAGAATAGGAGAAAGCCATCGTCCAGGTCTTGGTTGTACATGAATAATGCAAGGTGTCTGGATACTTGAAAGAGATAAATACAATATTTGTATCATGGAAAACATTGTTCTCTTTACGGAGATGTATTTGGACATTTTAGAGTTTACCCATATTATCTATGATATAATGTAGCATGTCAAAAATATACATTGTTGTTGGTGTGATCCAGAGTTTGTTTGCCTGATATGGCAGTCACTAAAGTATTGAGATATATGCGTGCCCAAACCTTCAACTATGTCAGCAGAATGGACTTCTAATTTTACTCTGGCAGGCTAACTCACTGTCAACCCATGGCTAAAAGAGTCACAAGGATTTGTAGAGAAGGATAGCATTGATGGGATGCCATAGAAATTCATGCTGCACCTGTTCTCAAAAATAGAGCTTCCTGTCTTTGCAGCTTTCAATATAGCACCTTCCACTGATACTAAATTTGTTGATTATTAAAAAAAGGAAGAACTATACAAACAGACAGGGAAATAAGGTGCCTGTAACACCCCGTGTTGAAAGCTGCATTACTTATTCCGCTTGAATGAATTTATATTGGATAAATCTAGTACGAAGTGAAAACCCTATTTCCAGCTGAGACTTAAAGATGTTTTACTAAAACATGCTTAAGCAAATGCATTTGGATGCCTCACAAGGAGGATACACACAGAGCTATCTTTGAAGAAGTTCAATAAAGTGTGTATCGGCAGCTGAAGAAAGATGTTCTCTATCTGATTTGCACTCATAGATTTGCATCAACTTAATTTAAAATTCCTTGTATGCACAGGAGAAATGGTTAAATATGACTTTTGGATGACACCTAACAAGGGAAAGTAACTTTTCCATTTCTGTTCAGTAGTTAGTCATGCTGCTGAAACCCCAAATGCTCACCCAGAAGAGTTCCTTTGCAACGAAAGTCTAAGTGGGATTGCACCTTCAACTGGCATCACTCCACCTTACAGGATCCTGAAAGCTTTCAAATCCACCTCAAGCCCAGGCAGTGTCAAAGAAGGAGAGGAATTGAAGAAGCAAAAATAAATATTAAAGTACATAAGAATTAAATATTACCTTTTTAAATAGCAATTATGCAGTTGAAAACAAAATCATCACACCTGTACAAGAAAAGGCATGCAAGCCCAAAACATCTGCTTGGATCCACCTGCCAGGCACCTGTTTTGCTGTTTCAATGCCATTTGATTGCTGGAGATGTAGAGGCTCTTGTGAGGTAATGAGCGATTTTACATTATGCATGATTGAAAACAGGTGTTCTAATGCTGCACAATTCTATGCATGAATAATTCAGTTTGTTTAGAGCAAGATCTTTAAAAGAAGTACTGCATGGGCTGTATTATTTCTATAAACACGAAGGTTATTTTTTTTAATGTATGACGATTGTTCCTTTGCAGCCAGCTTGTTTATGGCAATTTTTGTGTAATTTTATGGATGAGGAATAATATCCTGAAAGGTAAAATTGATCACACTTAAAATATGTAAGAAGTAAAATTGAAAGGTCTGTTAGCAAGAGGAAAACAGTATTAAAATTCAATGTTCTAAATAAAAATGCCTGATTATTTCCTTCCTGCTTTGCCTGCTTTCTAATGGTAACAAAACATTCATCTGAGGGCTATAATTAGGGAGGGATGAACTATTTGGGAAAATAGAGAAATTGTTTTGTATCTCAGCCCTAACACTAAGCAGAGCCCAGACTTCCTTAAAGATAGAACTGATCTTAGTCAGCAGCCTTTCTCTCCTTAGTTATTATGAGTTCACACCCTCTTGTAATCCACTATGAGGACATCACTGATGGAGACAATCCCTTTTGCTCTGATTCCCACTTAACGTTTTGTCTACTCTGGCTTCATAGGGTCAGAAGTGTTATTATCAGAATGTTGTGTTTCGAATAGCTTGTAATGTCTATAAATTCTCAATGTTAATAACTAGAACCTCACTTAAAAGACAAAAGGAGTTATCTTAGAGACCAGAGACACTAGAGTCTTGAAGCACATATAATTAAATATTTAAAATGTCTAACGTGTGAGAGATAGAAAACTTGTGTACTTCAATTAATACTGTTTAAGTAATAGAAGACAAAGGAGAGCTATAGTCATGTTGCTGTTACTAGTTTATATTTGTTGAGTGTTTCATACCATATAAACCATAGTATGAGAGAGTTATTGACACATAATAATCCCTTCCTAAAATATACCAACTCAGCAAGTAGTCAGCTCTGAGCTTTGAGGTTTGGCTACCTTCCCTCACTTTAAGAGTTGTGGGTTCCTTCACAGGGGATCTATTATTGAAAAGCTTTCCAGTTAGAAGTAAATTGTAAGACAGGTCCTTCATGTGGGGAGCAACACTGGGAAAGTCACAAAGAAAAATAGAAGATTTGGTAAGAAGGAGAGCGCTTTTATTGCTATTGACACAGTGAATTGACCTTATTCCCTCCCAAGGGGATAAGGTTGGAGAGAAGGCCTTTACAAGTCTTTGCCAAATCCAAGCATTGGCCTCATTAACTCAGAGAATCAATGCCAGGAAGGGATTCAGGAATCTGGACTAAGGGACATAAGTAACCAGAAGATAGACATGTTGGTCTGGCAATCCTGACCTAGCATAAAATGTTCACTTTTTCTCAAAGTTAAGATTTCAAAGCTTTCTTTCTGAATTTGCTAAACACTAATATAAAATATTTTTAAAATATACATCTCAATGCTGATGGATACCTGAAGTATTAAGTTGAATCATACAAAATTGAAAATCATCCTACAAATTTTTGTTAGTCAATGCTGGTTAAATATTAGACATTTCATATGGTTCAATCTCTCTCTGCTAAGAGTTCCTTAATTTGAGGAATCATGTTTTCTTGAATACTATAAACCATACCCTTTCATTGCATGAAATACATAACTAGTAAGAAAAGCAATGCTGTCTGATAGAATTAAATGCAGTGACAAAGGGAAGCACATGTTCAGCAACCATTTATAAAGAGAAGGCTTAGCAACCGTGCTAGAGTTTGGAAAATACTTCACCTCATATTAGGAGGTGGAATTAATTACTATCCCCGTGAATCTAACCTGTTCTTAATGAATTGTGTCACCAATAGATTGAAGCAGAGCTTTGCAACTTCTGAGTGGGTCTCTCATAAGGATCCTGTTAGGACCCTTTCGTTAAGAACCCAGCCATCATGATGTAGGAATCTACATGGTGAGATTGTGTATAGGGTAGGCACCCTGGTCAACAGCCTCATCTGTGCTCTCAGCTAATTGCCAACATCAGCTTTCAGTCCTATGAGGGAGCCAATTCAGATGTCCCTCCCAGTCTTTGAATGACTCCAGTCCCACCCACCTTCTGAGTGCCAATGCTTGGTTGGTTAAATATAGCTGCAAATACTTTGACACTCTTCCCATTGAGAGATGGGGTCTATTTTCCTGCTTGGTGAATTTTGGATGGGCTTTGACTTTTTGGACCATAGGATATGGCAGAAGTGGTGCTGTGCTAGCTGTAGGTATACTTTCAAAGGACTGTCAGTTTCTGTTGATTTCGTTTGTAAATAATTGTTCTTAAAGGTAAGTTTCCATGTAAAAAGTGACAACATCTTAAATTCACTGTGCTGTAAGGAGCCCATCCACTCTAAGATGCTCTAAAGCAGAGTTGTCCAATCTTTTGCTTTTCTGGACCACAATGGAAGATGAATTGTCTTGGGCCACAAGTAAAATACACTAACAGTAACGATAGCGTATGGGCTAAAATAAAAATCACACAAAAACCCATGTTTTAAAAAAGTTTATGAATTTGTGTTGGGCCGCATTCAAAGCCATCCTAGGACCCATGTGGCCCATGGGCCATGGATTGGACAAGCTTGCTCTAGATAATGAGACACAAAGTGGAGAGTGGGTAAGGGAAATGTGAAAGGGAGGGACATGAAATTTGGGAGAGGCCGGGGCAGAATGATACGGTTAGGCTTTGTGTTCCCACCCAAACCTCATCTTGAACTGTAATCCCCATAATCCCCATAATCTCCACACATCAAAGGAGAGACCTGGTAGAGGTAATTTATTCATGGGGATGGTTTCCCTGTGCTGTTCTCATGATAGTGAGTGAGTTCTCACAAGATCTGATGGTTTTATATAGGGCTCTTCCCCCTTCGCTTACCACTCCTCCTTCCTGCTGCCTTGTGAAAAGGGTACCTTGCCTTCTCTTCACTTTCAGTCATGATTGTAAGTTTCCTGAGTCCTCCCTTAGCTATGCTGAACTGTTAGTCAATTAAAGCTCTTTCCTTTATAAATTACCCCATCTCAGGCAGTTCTTTTTAGCAATTATTTATGTAAATGGACTAATACAGTAAAGAAGCCATCTTGGAAGTGGATTCTCCAGCCCCTGCAGCTCCAGTTGATGCCATGTGGATCAGAGATGATCCATTCAATCAAGCCCTTTTGAGTTCCCCACTCATCAATCTATGAGTAAGATAAAATGGTTGTCTGAGATCAATAAGTTTTACGGACATTTGTCATGAAGCAATAGATAGAAGAAACAGAATAAAACTTTAAGATATAATCAAGCTTCAGTCACTAAATATGTTTGCGAATTTGAAAAATTAGTTAACATTTCAGCCTTAATTTTATCATCTCAAAAATGGAGTAGTGATCTCATCCATATCTAAGGGTTGTTGTGAAAATGAAAACATGTTGATATGGTTTGGTTCTGTGTACCCACCCAAATCTCATCTTGAATTGTACTCTCATAATTCCCAGGTGTTGTGGGAGGGAACCGGTGGGAGATAATTGAATCATGGGAGCAGTTTATCCCATAGTGTTCTAGTGATAGTGAATAAGTCCCATGAGATCTTATAGTTTGTTAAGGGAAAACCCATTTCACTTGGCTTTCATTCTCTCTCTTTGCCTCCTGTCATCCATGTAAGACTTGACTTGCTCCTCCTTGCCTTCTGCCGTGATTGTGAGACTTCCCCAGCCATGTGGAATTGTAAGTCCAGTTAAAACTCTTTATTTTGTAAACTTTTCAGTCTTGAGTATACCTTTTTTTTTTTTTTAACGACGGAGTCTCACTCTGTCGCTCAGGCTAGAGTGCAGTGGCGCGATCTCAGCTCACTGCAAGCTCTGCCTCCTGGGTTCATGCCATTCTCCTGCCTCAGCCTCCAGAGTAGCTGGGACTACAGGGGCCCGCCACCATGCCTGGCTAGCTTTTTGTATTTTTAGTAGAGAGGGGTTTCACCATATTAGCCAGGATGGTCTCGATCTCCTGCCCTCATGATCCACCTGCCTTGGCCTCCCAAAGTGCTGGGATTACAGGCGTGAGCCACCGCACCCAGCCTACTTAATCCCTTTTGCCTTTATTTTTCTTTATCTAGTACCAACTCACTGAGCTCTTATGAGGATGAACCTAAGTAATATCTGCAAAGTGCTTAGAATACAACCTGGCACACAGCAAGTACCATGTAAGTGTTTGCAAAATAAATATTCTAGTTATAACTTTTAATATAAATATAGTTTGTTTTGAAGATGACAAAATTTGAGTCTAAACAAGTTAAATGTCATACAGACTCTTCAGAGCTAGGTCACAATAAGACAACACTTAGAAAAGAGAAATACAAAAATTATTCAAATAATCATATGGATATAATAAAAGCGAAGTTTTATATGAAGAGTTAAGGATTACATATAAGTTTTTAAGGTCATTAAAATTGCCATCCTACTTTGGAACAGATTAGTATATAAAAAGGTAAGATTTGGAAAATTTAGAGTTGTACAAAGTTATGGTTATTTGAAATAATGATTCAAATTAGGTTGGATCCTCGATATTGGCACAAATGGTACTGTTTCTGGAATTTCAAACCAAATCAAACTACCTGACAATTATTTCCAAGTTTAGAAAACTTAAATGAAGTAAACAGAATGGAAACTTGCAAATAAATATGTTATTGAATTGAATTATATTAACAGAGGTTTTATAGTACTGTGTGAGGCACTGCAAAGAGTTAAGAAGAAGTTAAGCAAAATGCTGGCTTCTGAAATCTCAGGCTTCAGTTAAGGAATGAAGATCTGAATACCTTAATCACCCAAGGTTAGGAGAGGCTGACCAGCCCAAGTGAGAAGTGGAATAATTGTCTGGAGAAAACAAATGGAAAGAAGAGTGTCCAGTAGTCATACATAGACAGAAAGGGTGACAAATAAACAAGTGCATTTGTTTGCAGATTAATTTGAAAAACAAATGTGAGTACAGAGGTATAAAATTACTATTGTCCACCTCTGGGAAATACCTGCTCATCTGATAAGACTTGGTCCTGCCCTCCAGGTCAGTCTTACTAATTGCTTCCGACCTAATAGCTTCACCTACTCTCCTCCCATTAGTTGCTTTCCTTAAAATCTATCTCAGAGTATACTTTTTTGATTGGCTCATACATTGCAGATAGGAAAAACTAACAAAACAATAACACTTAGATGTGAACTAGGCATGAATGCCAAGTCATAAATTTAGGTACAAAGGAATTTAATTTTATATTCATATAACTGAATTTATTTTATCTTTTGAGCTTCCTTTTGCCATGTATTGAAAATTAAATTGCCGCTGAATGGTCTCTCATCCCTAAACTCAGTCCTTGAGAAAGGAGGGCCTAGTGTTAAAACTATATGGGCAAGAGATAGGTGGAGGTCGGGCAGGGCAAAAGGAATCTGGTCCAGGTTGACAGCACTCATCCACACTGACAACCTGCTGAGACTTAGATCGCACCACCTGATCTCTGCTTCTGAATATATGCACATCACCACTATTTTTTCTTTATTGCAAACTCATGGTCTCTCCAGGTCAGCTCTCTCATAGGAAATATTGTTCTTTCCTCAGGCAGCAAGACAAGTTTACCTGCTTCCACCCTAACATTCTTGGAAATGTGTTGCAACTTAGTCTTTTTATCTAGATGATCCATGATACGATTTGTATGCTGCTACCCTTTCCAGTGCTGGATAATGAGAAACTCCAGATCTTGCTCTGGACTTTATCTGGATTCGGGGGTACATTTCCTTTTTCTCTTAGACACCCCACCCTATCCAAGGTTTCTGTCATCCTTGCTTTTCTCCCTGCCCTTCCCATCAACCTGTGGAATGATTTTGTATTATCTGTGGAGACCTTCTCTTATTTATGAGGAATTAATCTAAGTCTTTTCTTTTATGTCACAAGTAATTTAGTGCTTAGAAACACAATAATCTGAGAGTTCTTGCAATTCCAAAGCCCTTTTAAAGCTCAAGATATTTTCTGCTTCCGATTTATCAACGTTTCTTGAGACAACTGATGGATCATGGCCCAGAAGATAAAAGAAAGGTCATTGAATAACAGGAGATAACAGGGAAAATTTATATCAGTTAATATTAATGCTTATCCAGCTTTTTATAAATCAGCAAATCATATTTCTGTACCTGGTTATAGCCAACTTCAAAAATTTCTCCTATGTGCTTCCTCATATGTTTAAGTCTCTGAAGACAAATCTTCTTTCAGGCCTTTGTGCATTCACTCACATGGCTTCTTCTGCCTCAATCTGCCACTTTCTTCCTCTTTCCTGGGTAATTCCACATTGTATTAGATCATCTTGGGAAAGAGGGTGGTTTCTGGGTTTAGACCTTGTTGGTTCAGCTCTACCACTTACTCCATGGGAGGTATCAGGCAAATTATTTAAACTCACTCTGCCCCCACTTTCATCATCTGCAAAATGGGAATACTCAAGAGTATATTCCTGAAGGGTTTATCATGAGGATTAAATAAAATAATATGGATAAAGTACTTAAATGGTGTCTGGTGAGTAGAAAGCACTCAATAAGCATTATCTATTTTCACTCACCTTTAAAGGCTCACTCAATTCTGCTGTTTCCAGATAATAGCCTTTCTTTTCTTTTTTCTTTTTTTTTTTTGTTGTTGTTGTTTTGTTTTTTTGAGATGGAGTCACTCTGTCGCCCAGGCTGGAGTGCGGTGGTACAATCTTGGCTCACTGCAACCTCTGCCTCTCAAGTTCAAGCGATTCTCCTACCTTGGCCTCCCGAGTAGCTGGGATTACAGGCATGTGCCACCATGCCAAGCTAATTTTTTTGTATTTTTAGTAGAGACGGGGTTTCACCATGTTGGTCAGGCTGGTCTCAAACTCCTGACCTCAGGTAATCTGCCTGCCTTGGCCTCCCAAAGTGCTGGTATTACAGGCGTGAGCCACTGCCCGGCCCAGATAGCCTTTCTAAATAACCTTGGCTTTGGGCTCAGGATCTGTATTCTCAGGTCCCACAGCTTCTCATGCTTACCCCAATCCTCTACCCCCATTCTGCTGCCCCAGGTGGTCATCAGAGTCAGAGGCCAAAAGTATCTGTGAGGGTGGAGAAAGAAGGGGGCAAAGACACTGACTGGAATGGCTTAGAGTGCATTTTCTCCAGGGAGAGCAGGCTTTTACACTTGGGGAGTAATGTCTTGCTAATATATTTCCCACCGCTTTTAATGTTTTCTTTTCCAACCCTCTGTAATATTATAAACCCCCCTTCTGCACCCAAGAGGTGTGGTGGGGGAGAAAATATGGAAGGAAGAAGAAAATATTTGTACCAAAATATTGGTAAAACTAGTATTCCTATTCCTACTTTTTCAAATAAAGAAGGTTAATGGAGACAAGGTGACATATGCAAGGTCACAGGTCACATGGTGTATAGTTAAATCATGACTCAGATCAACTCCTAAGACTTCTATCATCTTGGTGTTTAGTAAAGGTAATTATATTTCTTATAAGAGCGAGCCTTTCCTGAGGAATACATTATAAGTGATATCTGGACACCAAATACAGCAAAGATATCGGCTCTAGAAAGTCAACTCTGGTTTCTCATTGCTCTGCAGGACCTGCCTGACTTGTTTGGGTTGTAATCCCAGTTTCTTAAAGCCTTACTATTAAACTTATTGACTTGACTCTTGTTCCAATGTCTCAAGTTTCTTGCCACAGATCACAGATACATTTTTTTTTTTTTTAAGCAAATCCTTCATTTTCTTTGTCTGGACAGAGTTCCAGGGCCTGGATATCATCTAGTCTTTGGGTAACATCTTCCAGATTTGTTTTAAGCTGATTACATGTTGCTGAACAATCAGATTTTCTGCTCTAAGCAGCACAAAACCAAGTGATGACAGTCCTGGCTCCTGGCCACCGGCAATGTGATGAGGCAGCATCGGTCTTTGATAGCCGTGATTTGATCTTGGGTGTTCTCAAAAGGCTACACACCCTGAAAAAATGGGAAGGGAGTCTCGCGGTGTGACTAACAGAGATGAGGAAGCTTCTCTCTGTCAAGGCCTGTTCCGCCCTCTTTTTCATATTCAGTCTCCCTTTTCGCATTCTTCATGCACAAGCCCTTACATTTATATACACGTTCATATTTCTAATTGAGGCACACTAAGTGTTTTAAAGAGACTATTTTAAGAAGTGGAATGGCAGCAAGGGGCATATTCTGTTTGGAAGTGTAGGCGGAACTTGGCATATCTGTTTAAGAATCAATCCTAATGTGAAAAATCTTGAGCTGGACTTTTGTTTTTCTGTTTAAATGTCTCATTCAAGTTTTTCTGTCAGTTATGTTGCTAGCCTCTCATCTCCTGAGCTGAGTTACCGATACCCTGGATCCCAGATGCTAATGCACGATGGTGATTCCTGTAATTTGGTTTTGTCTTTTGACCTGCCACAACAGAAGATATCTGTAGAGGCAGAAATATGTACCTAGGACACACGATCTGATTTATTTAGCATCTCTGTACCTGAATGCTGCAAGCAGAATTCCGGGAATGTCACAATGGCTTTGACCTTTATAGAACAGAGCACTACAAACTTGAAGAAAACACAGAGGGTGAGAAAAGGACAATTAAGCAAAGAGTTCACTTAGCTTTTCTAAATGCTTACCAGGAGTAGAGGTCTGGGCTAGAAAATGCAAAGGATACCAAATAGAAAACAAAGCCCCTGACTTTCACAATTTCGATCATCTTGAGGAAAGTGGCATAATGAATATTAACTGGCAATACTGAGTGGGACATTCAAAGTATCCACTTAGATCTAGAGGAAACCAGTTCTTTGGAAGAGTAGAAAAGAAGATGAGCATCATTGTGGCTTGAAGTGATCAGGGGATGGTTAAAATTTTTGGAACCTAAACTGGTCTTTGAAGAGAGAGTAGAAACCAAATGTCAGAATTAGGGAGATGGGCATTCCAGGTGGGAGAGAGATTTAAGCAAGATTTCCAACTAGGGAAGATTAAGGCATGAGTGTGGGGAAATTGAGACTAAGTTTGGCCAAAGAGCTCGCATGGTTGTAAAGCAGGATGGCTGGGCTGGCTACCCAGAAGAAATTCAAGAAACATTTGCGAATCACATACGAAAGAATTAAAATGATAGGTTGATACCAGGTTATGATACATGGCTTTTTTTCTTTTTTCTTTTTTCTTTTTTTAATCTAGTAGGTAAAAGGATATAGGTGATAATGTGATTAAGGTCAAAGGTAGACTCTTAATTGAGGCCTCCTAATGATGTAGGCTAAACCTGGATCTTCAGCAAGCATCTACAGAAAATGCGTTAAAATCGCAATGGGAACTGAGGAAGACCAGGCAAATGGGTGAGATTAGAGGCATCTGCTTTGTTGGAAAAGAACCCAAGGTGTGTAACATCTAGAACTTCTGCCTTTAAATGAACCCTGAAACCCAGCCCTCTGGGACTGGCACCTTTTTCCAGTTTAGCTAATGAGTATGCCTGTGTTTTGACTGCAAGAGTCAGTGGGGGCACCCTGCATTCTTCTGGCCTGCTTATTTGATGTGTTCTCCATCAGATTATAAACTCTCCAGGGTAGGAACTGGCCTCTTTAACATTCATTGCTTACTTGGTATCGATTGCCTGAACTCATTGATGAAAACATCTGAAGTGGTTTTTTAATTCCATATTTCATCAACTTAATAAAAAGATGAACTGAAACGAATTGAATGTATACAATGAATGTAGATAGATTACATATAACATAAATGTAGCTGTAAACAACTATAATTGGATGATTGGCAGTTGTCACCAATTTCTCTTCAGTGTAATTAAAAGAATGGTACCTAGTTTGGGTAGATCTGAATTCCTCCACTTAGTGCGTTTTTCAGGGATTGCTGATTCTCAGTTTCTGGTTCAGGAAGTGGTTACTCCCCAGCATTCACAAATTTTCCAGAGATTTGTAATTGCACCAAGTTTATTTTTACAACCATCCTGAAATTCCAGGGCATTTTGTTCTCTCCAATGCTCTGCAATTAGATTTTTATTAATCCCTTATTGCCCGGGAAATGACAACTTTGTTCCTCCAGAACTACAGCCTCCACCTGGAATCTGTGTAATTATATCATTCCTGTTTTTGCTATAGTACTGGGAAGGATTAGTTATATCTTAATCCTTTTCGTGACAAAACAATTTCCTGATTGGAGTTTTAAAAATGAAATTTAACCTACTTTGGCAATTGTCTAAGTGTGCTATAAAAAGCACGTAAAAAATTGAATGAGTGAAACCAAAAAAAACCCTGCGAATATATTTTTATATTTAAGATCTGTCTATTATTTTGAAAAAATGATACATTTTATTATAACAAATTCAGAAAACAAACAAGAATAAGAAAAGAAAAGCATACCTAAAATCAACATCCAGAAGTGGCCATTATTAGATAAAAGGGAACATTTTTTCCACAGAAATATAAGTAGGTTAAATTAGAAACAAAATTTAAAAGAAGGAAGAATATTACAAACATGAAAGTTTATATGTATATATCCACAAAAGTGCAAACGTAATTTTAGTCATGTTTAAAAAAAGAAAAAAATCTTGAAATAATGTTAAAGAAATTACTGACATCCAGATACATTTTAAATAACTTCTAGACATAGTTACCAAAACAATTTCTCTCAATTCAAGAAAAAAGATTATTACAAAACTTAAAAGGCTAAGGTCAATATGTTTTAGCTATACTATTAAATGAAGAAAATGAAGAGACATTTTCCCATCTATGTTTTCTGAGTCTTAATATTTTAAAATAATAAAGAATTATGTGATGTCAAGATTTTTAACAAGTTTGTAATAAAATTCTCATAGTTATTTAAAACTAAGTTTATATTTAAACTTATTAAGTACTTACTCCTTGTTCTTTTACCATGGTCTCTGTACTCCAGAGTTATTTATTTGGAGTTACCGCTTGGTTTGCTAGAACCAAAAAGTGTATTTCCTGAGCATTTTCATGTTTAAAAATGTCTGTTCTTTCATGTTATATTTAAACAGTATTGGGTCTGCATTTAATATTGTCGGTTCTTTTACACATTGTTCCATTGTCTTCTGGCATTGAATTAATGAGAAGGCAAACTCCACGAGGGAAGTGCTTTGTCTGTTTTTTTCTGTTGTTATTGTTGCAGCCGACACGAAGACTTGGACATAAGGGGTGCCCTTAAAACATTTGTGGAATGATCAAATGAATATTGTATAAACAATCCTAATACTAGCCTGGATTTACTCCTGTTGAGGTGATGAAAAAAATTCCTTCATAATTCTCAAGATTCAATAGTTTAACCAGGATATGAACTGGCATTGGCATTGACTTTTCTTTTTCTCTTTTCTTTTTTTTTTTTTTTTTTTGAGACGGAGTCTCGCTCTGTCACCCAGGCTGGAGTGCAGTGGCACTATCTTGGCTCACTGCAAGCTCCACCTCCCGGGTTCATACCATTCTCCTGCCTCAGCCTCTCCGAGTAGCTGGGACTACAGGCGCCCACCACCACGCCCGGCTAATTTTTTGTATTTTTAGTAGAGACGGGGTTTCACTGTGTTAGCCAGGATGGTCTCGATCTCCTGACCTCGTGATCCGCCCGCCTCGGCCTCCCAAAGTGCTGGGATTACAGGTGTGAGCCACCGCGCCTGGCCTACACTGACTTTTCTTACACAATTATTATTGCAGCATAAATGGGTCTTGCTGTATGTAGACTTATTTTTTTAAATATTCAATTTTTTGTTAAAAATATCCAAGTTAGACCAGTTCCCCTGTAAAAATGCATATAGTAGTGTTATCTACTGTAAGTTATTATATAAAACAAGTTACACATTACACAGACATAGTAAGCATCATATAAGTGTTGATGTTGTCATCATTGTTATTTAATCTGACTTGCCCTCTCGATATGGTTTTATCTCAGATTTTGTATTCATTTTACTATGTCAGTGTTACTTACAAAAGATCCATGAGGAGACTATAATTACTTTTCCTATCTTGAACAACTTGTGCTTTACTCTGGAGTTATTATCTTGCTATTTCTTTGCTTACTTATACTTGTACTAATTACTAATTCTCTAAAACTTTACTTAATGGGAGCTTCATTTCAATATTTCCAAATACATCAGTGGTCCGCCAATTGTATAATGCTGGGGACCTGTCTCTCTGACCCCGCTCACCTGGTCTAATCTGGACTGGATGTTGTCTATACCTGTTACACAGCTGTCATGTCAATGTCCCCTTCACCATCTGCCTTTGTTTTCAATGTGCTTCCATTTTTTTCTTAGATTATATGTCTGTGTTTTTCTTGGATCATTCTTATTTGCCCACCTTCTAGTAACTTCCTGAGAAGGGTAAACAGTAGTTTAATAATTTGACAGTTTATATGTCTGGGAAATATATTAAATTTATTTTCCTATTGTTCTAATACATTTTCCTTTCCGTTATATGTCTAATTTCTAAAATCTCGAGGTTATGTTTGTCTGCTTGTTCTTTTAATATTTATTTTTAAATACAATATTGTTCTTGTTTCATGGATGTAATACCTGCTGTGACTATTCAAACGGCCTTTTTTTCACCTTATGATTCCTTTTTTTCTGTTTGTCCTTAATGTTTTATGCTTGTAAATGTTTTAGTTGTAGTTGTGTATAGTTATATATAATCTATGGGAGTGGTAAGCTACCTATATCCATTTAATGCATTTAATTTGTCTCAGTTCATCTTTTCATTGAGTTGATAAAACAGAACATGAGGTGTATCCCTATGTATAAACACAGAAGTTTCTATCAAGTGATTGATCACTTTTGTCGACATGTTCGAATCTTTACTTTGATAATACCAAATATTGTTATATTGTCTATATGTTCCTGATTTTGTCATCATTAATTTCTTTAATATCTTTATCACTTTTATTTGCAATCACTAAGATTTAGCCAACCCTAACTCACTGCCTTAATCTGTTTATGCTGCTATGACAGAATTCCACAGACCAGGTAATTTACAATGAACAGGAATTTGTCAGCTCACAGTTCTGGAGGCTACACAGTCCTATATCTAGAGGCTGGCGTCTTGTAAGGACCATCTTGGTGCCTCATAACATGGTGGAGGGCATGATGTGGCGGGAGGGCAAAGAGAGGACTAGAGAGAGTTTAAGCCCACTCCTAAAGTAACAGCAATAATCCATTGATGAGTGTGCTGCCCTTATGACCCAAGAACCTCCCATAAGGCCCCACCTTCCACCACCATCACAACTGCAATTAAATTCCAACAAGTTTTGAAGGGGACAGACATTGGAACCATAGCACTCACTGTTGGCAATATGGTTCTTGTACATATTATTTTTTTCCTGTGATGTTCTTTTAGCTAGACAATCTCCATTTTCAACTAAATCATTGTTTTAAATCACTTATCTTTGACTTAATGTTATTGCAATTTAAATTCCTGCATAGTGTGAATCGCTCTTAGAAAATATTTTGATCCCTGGGTTACATTTTCTTTCTGACTGTGGTCTTCATCTGCTTTTTGCATGCTTTATTCCTTTTCTGTTGTTCTCCAAAGTATGTCTTCATGCTTTTCTTTTTATTTCTGCTTGAGCATAATGTGGGGTCTGTATTTAAACTTTCGTTTTGTTCTAGTCCAATATGGTGAATTATCCTGTTCTCTTTTTCTACCTTCTTAAAGATACCTTGTCTTCACCTCAGAAGGACAAAGTGAGTGTTGTGATCTGCTTTCTCTATAGTCTGAGGTAGTGGGAAGAGCTCCGTGTGTGCGCGTGTGTGTGTGTGTGTGTGTGTGTGTCTGTGTGTGTGTGTGTGTTTGTAGCAGGGTCAGCAGGGAAGTGAAGGGCAAAGTGGAGAGATCCGTTGGCAAATTTGCTGTCTTTGTTGGAGACTGTGGATTCTGATCTCTTTTCTGAAATTTTGGCATAGCAATAGTTGGGAGCATGAAAGCAATGATCTAGGACTCTTTATCAATTCAATAATTTTTCTCTTTCTATTTCTGGCAAACCTAAAATCTATTTTTCTATCATGGAGTCAGATCCACTTGTTAATTTCTTCTCTTTCCTCGCTCCTCAAAGTATTTTGTGGACCAGCAGTACAAGCATTGCATGGGAGCCTCTTAGAAATGCAAAATCTCAGGCCTCACCCCAGAGTCCCTGAATCAGAGTCTGCATTAAACTAGGGGACATGTTAAGCCACCTGTGGTCCCAGTGTTGATACTTGGGAAGGAATCGTTATGTGTCCTTTTGCTTCTTTTTCTTCTGAAGACATTGCCTTGTTTATGTTTGTATTCAATTCTAATAAGTTCCATTTTATTACCTGAGATATTTAACTACATTTGATTTTGATTATTGGCCCCTACCTCTCTGTTTTTACCACCTCTCCCCAAACTGAGTCTTTATAATGGGGACAGCCCAGGTTCTATCTTTTCCCTTAGACCCCGCCACAGTAGATAGAACCTTCTCCCAATAGCCTTTCTGCAATTCACCCCCCAGGCAATTATTCACTTTCTCAGTATGCTTCTCTCTCAGTCAATGGTTTTCTTTAAATTATGCTCATTCACATTATATCTCCAGCACTCTACCTATGTGTATTGGGCTGTTCTTGCATTGCTATAAAGAAATACCTGGCTCTAGGTAATTTATAAAGAACAAAGGTTTAACTGGTTCATGGTTCTGCTGGCTGTACAGGACGTGTAGTGCCAACATCGCTGGGCTTCTGGGGAGGCCTCTAGGAGCTTTTACTCATGTCAGAAGGGAACTTGCATATCACATGGCAAAAGCAGGAGGAAGAGAGAGAGGAACAAGCATGTGTATGGCAGGAGTGTGCAGGGGGAGGTGCCACACACTTTTAAACAACCAGATCTCACAAGAACTCAGAGCAAGAGCTCTCTCATCACCAAGGGGATGGCCCAAGCTATTCATGAGGGATCCTCCGCCCCCAGGATCCAGCACCTCCCTTCAGGCCCCAACTCTGACATTGGGGATTACATCTCAACATGAGATCTGGGTAGGGACAAATATTCAAGCTATATCACTAGGTAAAGAGAGGGGAGGCTTAGCACCCTAGAAAAAATACAAACCACACCAGACTCTTCTGTTTCTGTTCTTGGCCACCATATTGCTACTTACCTGTTTATATTACTGTTGAGGTAGTCGTGGTGGCTGTGTTTTTCTTCTTTCTTTCTTGGGGCAAGAGGGAGGTATAAAAGAGATACTGTATTTCACTTTTACTCTGCTGTCTTTACCCTCAGGTCCCATCTAAACTTATTTTAGAATTAATGAGGTTTTTAGGAAACCGCTATCTTAATAAGAAAAATGAATGTTTGTAAATGTTCTCTTTCCAAGGAACGTTGAAATATAAGCAAGAAAAAGATGCATTCTGATTTTTAAATCTAAGTGGTTAATCTTACAATACTTTAGCGATTGGATAATGCTTGCATTTTTAAGGCCTGTGTATTATGGCACTTCCTCAGTATGGGTTTTGCAGGCAAGCATTTTTTTTTACTTACATCTGCTTACTAGCTTCCTTTCAGTCTACTCCTCAAAAATGCCCATCAGTTTGCCTTTACTGAAGTTGTGTTGTATTCACAGTCTGGTAAGCTGTGAGGGGCATTATTAGTGTGAGCTTCCATGTATTTATTTCAACCTTTACAAGGAAGGGCAAGCCTCCCAGGTTGAGAGATAATTCTGTTTTTATGATCACTCCTGCTGAATTGTGCTTTGTTATATGTGATCTGACTGGAATGGTGCAAGTCAGTAATTTGCCAAAATACTTCTAATGTGAGGTAACAGAGAACATAAGAACAAACAAAAAATTAATGTTATTGATAGAATGAAAGACCCAGGGGCTGTACACTGTAGACCTAGCATATATGCAGAACTGTAGCAATTCAGGATAACATCACATAGTTAGTAGATTTCATGTTTCTAGTCAACCAGTTAGGAATACAAGACACATCAAAATATAAATTAAAAAAAGGATGACAGGAAAGGGAGCTCTGTATAAAAGGAAATTAGCAAAGGAGGCCCCGCATTTTTCAAAGCTGATTTGATTGAAATGATCATAGTCTATTTGAAACTGGCAATAAACTTATGCAAAATTTACATTCTGGAATCCGAAAATGTTTTTATACTTGTTACCTCTATGGAATAAGTACATTTTATCAAACACTGAATTTTAATTCTAAAATTACAAGAGACATTTTGATAACATTGATCTCTCTCAAGAATATTTCAAATCAAAAGTACTTCCTCACTTTGTCAGAATGGATATTTAGGCATTAAATAGTTTGGATCTTTCTTCATGTGATAAACTTCCTAATAAAATAGTATCTTTCAAGTAGAAGAAGAGTCATAAATTTTCCTACATATCTAATAAAGCAGGCAAAAAGTGGAGGTACACAGAAGAGGCTTTTAGTAGATTTTATGTAAAGTTAGAAACTGTTTAGATTTAACCTTGACTTTCCCTTTGCACTCATCTTCCAAATTCTTTTCCTCCCTAAACTGGAGTATCTGTTGACAGACCATATAACTCTATTTTACCAAGCCACTTTTATTAAAAAGATAGGTTGTTTAAGAAAAAAAATATCATGAGAGCAGTGATTTTACTGACCAACCTTCCCCAATTGGAGCTGAGCTTACAGTCAAATAACTCTACTTGCTTAGGAAAATGGTGGAGTTGAAGAACAGGAACTTTCCTCATGTCCCAGAAAAAACAGCACTGCATCACCTAAAAATAAGCATAGAAGGTAGTCCCCCCAAAACAATGGGAAGTATTTTATTCTTTCACATTACAAACATTTACTAAACACCTTTTAGCTATTTTGTATTTGCTTTACTTTTTTTTTCTCCCTTTTTGTGGATTTCTGTTTTCTTTTTCTTTTTCTTTTTTTAAGTAAAAAATAATCTTGCAATGCAAGAGGTAGAAAGAGCCACAGTGATTATCTGATCTAGCCTCTTCATATTACAAACTGGCAAATAGACCGAAAGTGGTTAAAAGATGATACCACCTAGGGAGACAGGAGTGGAAAAGGCTTCCTTGAGCCCTGGAGCATTCTAGGAATCAGTCAATCAGAGAAGAAAGTGCTAGAAGATGAAACTGACAAGGAGTACCCAGTGAGAAGGTAGGAAGACAGTCCGTAGACTATTCAGGTTTCATTTGTTAAATCTGCAAGCTCTGTATGCTGTCTTTTCTCAGCCTTGCTGGCTTACTTATAATACTTATCTATGCCTCTAACTTAGGGTTTCTCAATCACAAAGCTATTGACAATTTGGACTAATTCTTTGTTATGAGGAAGGTTGGTCCATGCACTGTAGGATAGGATATTTAGCAGCATCCCTTGTTTCTACCCACTAGATGCCAGCAACACCTCCCAGTCGTGATAACCAAAAGTGTCTCCCAATATTGCCAAATATTCCCGGGAACAAAATCACCCTGGTTAAGAACCACTGTTCTTAATTTAAGTAATCTGTAGAAGTTTCATTTTCTACTAGCTGAAGGGATGTAAGAACCTGGAAATAGATGTGCAGTCTCATAACAAATTTTACTGAATTATTTTGGAAATATTTTATAGCTTATTATTAATGTTTTTATCAACAAATGTGACACATTTTCTGTAGCATAAGCATCTGCATTAGTGAAAAACTCTATCAGCTCATGCAGGATTTTTGGAACACAGCAAAATAAGACCCTTTTTTTTTTTTTTTTTTGGCTGCAACTTTTTTTTTTTTTTAAAAACTTATTTAGTTAGAGAAAGTTATTTCTCAGTTACTAGAGGAAGCACCAGTAGGCCCATTTCTTTTCTGGGCATTCACCGGTAATGAGAGTCCTCTGGTAGCTTCAATTTACAAGCCCAGTCTCAATTCGGAAAATAGAACATCGCTTGTAACGATCCTGATTCCTAACTTGATCTAGCTTTAAATCTTCTCCCTTTCCCTAGGCCAGGGTCTACTTGGGCAGTAGGAGAAAGCAGAGCAGTGGGAGAGGGCAGGGCAGTATGGACTTCCTTGTTGATTTCACCCACTGTCCATTTCTTCTCCATACGACATGTGGAAAGTACCAGTATATATTGGCATTAAGACCCACTGGCTGGCAGACTTATAAAGCCGACTCACCTCACAGGCACTGTTATGAATTCTTCCTGCCCTGTTGAGTCCTTCTGACACAATTCCATGGCATGGATGCCGCTACTCCTCAGTCCCTGGTTTTGCTGTGGTCGAATCCTCCCAGGCTTTTTTTATTGGAGTCCATTTTGCCCTGTCAGGAAGTCTTCTTCAGCATGAATCCAAAAGGTTGCAGGCGGACTGTCTTCATTTGTTCCACATCTGGCACATGGGGCTTAGTTACATCTTTTATCCAGTCAACCCTAGAAGTATGGGTCCAATCCCAAACAGCCACCCCTTCTTATGGCTGAAGGCTAATACAATTACTCAACAGACATAACGTTCTTTCCTGGGGTCACAGCCCTCTTTAATGTCATCAGCAATGGGCCAGGCATCAGTGTCTGGGTCTTCCAAAGGAATAATCTTCATTTAAATAAGCTCTTCTTGGCCGGGCGCGGTGGCTCACGCTTGTAATCCCAGCACTTTGGGAGACCGAGGCGGGCGGATCACGAGGTCAGGAGATCGAGACCACAGTGAAATCCCGTCTCTACTAAAAAAAAAAATACAAAAAAAAAAAAAAAATTAGCCGGGCGTGGTGGCGGGTGCCTGTAGTCCCAGCTACTCGGAGAGGCTGAGGCAGGAGAATGGCGTGAACCCGGGAGGCGGAGCTTGCAGTGAGCCGAGATTGCGCCACTGAACTCCAGCCTGGGCGACAGAGAGCGACTCCGTCTCAAAAAAAAACAAAACAAAACAACAACAACAACAACAAAAACAAGCTTTTCTTACTAGGCATGAGGCAGCACATTCAACCCAACTCCCGGAATAGAGTAACAGCAGTTCAGTAGCTCTCTTAATAAAAGCACCGTAAAATACTCTCTGAATTTTGAACTCCTATTTTGAATCTCAGAGAGAAGGTGAGTAAGGTAATTGGGTCCTGGGTATCCACTTTAAAGGTTTTTCCAGAGTGGCCAAACTCACATTCAATTTGGTACTTGATATCGTTATGTCTAGGTGTCTTCCACCAAACTGTTCTTTTGACCTCCTGATCTGGCCATGTAACAAAAGTTTTTGTTTTCATCTGAATTATTATACTAAAATATAGACCATTTACTCCATAAAAATAATGTGTGAGTGTACTAATTCCCTAGGACTTTCAAAAATCCACTAAACCTGTCTGGCACCCTCTATTTACAAAACGATTGAGTGGCACCAGATTATATTTAGGCTCAAGTAAGATTTTAAAATTCTGAGATGCTATATGCTATAATTCCTAGAACAAGCCTGTATGAAAAAAAATCTGATTTCATTTTTCTTACTTTTCATTAATTTATATTCCTTATTTGTTAAGACAGGAATTGCATTTTCTTGATATTAGGCCCCTTGAGGCATTTTAAAGCATGGGTGATACTTCACTTAATCAATCAGTACTTACTGGGTACCTACCATGGACAATGAACTGTGCTGTTAGATCATGTGCATGGCCTTGGACAGCTTAATTTACCTCTTTCAATCTTCCTTTAAAAATCTATCAATTTTGACAACATTTCACTATATGTAGCAGAATGCATTGCCCTAATCTTAAAGCACTTTGCACCAGTAGGAGACATCCCATGTGAAAGCACCATGATCATGTTGCCAAAATCCTCTATAAATCTTTAGGACACACATACAGTTGCATTCTTTATTAACTAGAGCTGTCACTGGTTGTTGCTGATTCTTTCTTTAGCTGTCTCTTGGATTTATAAGTTTCCTATGAACTTACAAGGATTTTTCACCAACTCAAAGGATATCTCTAGGAAGTACTTTTCTAATTTCCCCAATTTTATTTTAATGCTCCATATTTTTATTGCCATGATACACAGTAAGGTGAACCTAATGATGAAGCTAATGGCTTGAATGGATTTACTCAGAGTTTGTTGAAAATGAATTCTATCTCTAATCTCATCCCAGGAATATGACTAATTCAGACATCTTATCTTCTAAAACAGTCGTATACCAGTAAATTCACCTCTTTCTTTCGACTTGCAAAGCAAGCTAAAGAGAATATGACCATTTTATGACATTTCAAACATTCTCAATTTGCCATTCTGATGTATTTTCGGAAGATAGAGAAAAATGGGCTGCCTATGGGAGAGAAAAAGAAGAAAATACATGTTTTAAAATTTTAACATACTGATCCACATGAAATTCCTACTACCACGTAGCTATGTCTATACATTTCACAAATAAAATCTGTAACGACAGCTAATCTGTATTAAATGCTTAATGCTGTATGTGTTAATTCTTATGATAACATTTTAAGGTAAGTATGGCTCTAAGTTTAATTCCATATTGTCTTTCATCTTTAACTCATTCATGTTTTATTATTTTCATGTCACATTTACACAACCTGACCAGTATGTTTGGCAAAGCAATCAGCATAGCATTAGGCTGTAAGACTGTAACCAATCTTATTGTCACTAAAAAATTGCTTCTATGGATTCTGTTGGGCTCTCTAGGTTGAAGCAAAATGTGGCAGCCAGGAACTGTTGATCAAGAAATATGTAAAAAGATATGCGATACAGCAGGAGATAGGACTATTGAAGCCTCGGTTGGCCCTGTGGAATCCTATACATGGAGAGAACCTAAAATAGATGCATCAAGAAAATAATAATCTCACATTTGCTAGATTTGCCTTGTTATTTTATATTAAAATCCTTGTTTTTACCTCAGATGGAATTATAGTTACAAAGGACAAGGAGACCCAAATAACAAAAGTATCAACTTATTTGTATAACTTTGTTGATAGTTTAGACATTCACTGATTTCACAGGGACTTGCTTGGTCTACCCTTCATGTGGTTGGGTTGTAAGTATTATTTTTTTTCATTGCCATTTGTTGTCTATTGTACAGTGGCATTGACCTAATGGTGACGCTGTCATGCCACATCCACGAAGCCTGAGTTATAGGCTGGGAGAGCACATGAGAACCCTGTCAATAAAGGAGTGCCTATACTTTATTTCCATGAGAAAATAGGGGAAAGGTGTAGGATGTCAATTGGAGAGAAAGAGAAAGAAAAGACAACCCTGGGTTCATGACAATTTAATTTTGGCATAGTGATCATCAGAATTTCCCCAGTTTTCATCTCACAACCTCCTCCATCCTTTCAGCTTTATTATTATGACTCATTTTGTTTTCACCTAGAATTTGCTTCTTTTTCCATTAAGCCTCTTCTCTTCTCTGCTCCCATTTTTCTAATACAGACAGTATAATTTATTTGTACGTGTTCTCTCCCCCGCCATTTTCTTTTTAAACTCTCCCGCTGCAATAGATGAGTCCCTTTCCTTAAAGAGTAGGCCAGCTTTAAGCAGATGTGGAGAAGAGTGGCTCTATTCTTTGAGGGCAGGTAAGCTGCTTAACTTGGCTGCTGAATAATTAGTCACTCATGATCTTCTTTGCTCTGAATAGATCCTTGGCTTTCTTCCAGGAATTTGGGGTAGAGAACTCTTCCCCACCATTCCATGGAAGTAATCATTCAGATACGTGAATGATAAATGTAGTTTTTTGTTTGTTTGTTTGGTTGAGACCTGGTCTTGTTCTGTCGCCTAGGCTGCAGTGCAGTGGTGCAATCTCAGTTCATGGCAGCCTCGACCTCCCTGGCTCAGGTGATCCTCCCACCTCAGCCTCCCAAGTAGTTGAAACTATAGGTGCGTGCCACCACACGTGGCTAATTTTTGTATTTTTAGTAGAGACAAACCAGGCTGGTCTTAAACTCCCGGGCTCAACCAATCTGCCCGCCTTGGACTTCAAAATTTTGGAATTACAGGCATGAGCCACCATGCCTGGCTGATAAATACATTTCTTAATTTATTGGTTATGAAATAAATAAACAAAGGCTTTCTGTGGCAGAGATTTTGGTTCCTCTTTAGTGCAGCTTTAATGCCTGTAGCAGAGGTATTCATTCTCCATCCTGGGTTCAGTGGCGAGATTAATACTTAAATCTAAATTGTTAGAAAAACAGACCACATGTAAGAAACAAGTTAAAAAACATTTGCAAAGCAACAAACCAACAAATTGAAATCAATTTGACACAGTACAAACTGAGTACAAAACTGCCCCTTACTTGCATTATTCAGCACTAAATGGTTATTTTGAATCAGTATAGTAAGGATTGCAACAGTTGCATCCGTTAGGGTTAATGTCTACTGAATTTGGCAACGTAACTGTTGTGATCAAATCCTGTTTCTCTATGACAACTTTGGTAAATTACTGAAATTCCAATCTCATAATCTGTGAAATGAGACTAATAACATGGTGATACAAATAATGCAAACCTTGTGATATTTGTTAATGCATGATATGGAATGTAGTAAGTAACTTTAAAACATTGGCTCAAGGAATGAGAAGTAAATGTACATCAACTAAGAGCAATACCAAACTTTCGTTCTTATTTGATGTGTATTTAAGATATTTTAATGTTAATCGCCTTTAAAAATAACTTTGCAAACTTTGAGATGTATATTTACCTACCTACATCATATAGAAAAACTTCCCTAAAAATGTGGTTAAATATTTGTTTGATTCTGTGAAGTAAAACAGTTACATTCACCAGGAATTAATATTTTATAATAAAGAATCCTACGGTGAGATAAACTAAAAGTGCCTACTGTTTCTTTCTTTCTTATGCGTTTATTTTTATGGATCAACTTTTCTCCAAGTCATTGCAGAGCTAATATTGCAACACCTATGAACAGCGCTCACAGTCATAAAAAAGTAACTACCAGTTTGTCACAGCACAGACTCGTTTTAAAGGAAATGGGTTAAGTAATTTTAAATCACATAAAAAGATAGCCATGTATCCTAACTCTTTCCAGCAACTCTATTCCATTGGCTTCAAATCTTTCCAGAGAATGTTTACACTTGAAGATAACGAATAAAATTGGCGTAGTGGCTGGGCGCAGTGGCTCAGGCCTGTAATCCCAGCATTTTGGGAGGCTGAGGTGGGCGGATCACAAGGTCAGGAGTTCAAGACCAGCCTGGCCAATATGGTGAAACACCGTCTCTACTAAAAATACAAAAAAAAAAAAAAAAAATTAGCCAGGCGTGGTGGTGCACGCATGTAATCACAGCTACTCTGGAGGCTGAGGCAGGAGAATTGCTTGAACCGGGGAAGCGAAGGTTACAGTGAGCTGAGATCGTGCTACTGCACTCCAGCTTGGGTGACAGAGAGAGACTCCATTTAAAAAAAAAAAAGGCAACTTACTTGAGAAAAGGGTGGGGGGGAAGTCTACTTAAAATAATTGTCGAACACTGGGAGAGGGGCATGAATGCAAATCTTCAGATAACCGTGTTTAAATGTAGCTAAAATGATCATTGCATATTTAGGGTGAAGGTGGCTTCCACTAGTTCTGTAACCACACAATACTATACTTTAGTGGCAAATAACAACTTGATCTAGTTTCTTTCTTAAGCATCTCAACTTAAAATAGTACCATATGTTGCATGCACAATTCCTACACGCAGTGTCTTTTCTCGATACGGTGCTCAGGGAAACCGGAAATTTTTTAAATATATTTTTTAGGAAGACAGAAGAAAGTTGTGGTTAAAAGGCAAGGAGGTGTACCAAGGCCTTTACAATTATAGATACTGAGTTTGTATTCTGCACTGTGTGGAAAGTAGTTTGTAGCATTTCTTCTCAATAGTATAATTTCCTTTGAGATCTAGTTTAAGAGCCATAAAAAGGGCTTGTAATTGAGGAACTATGAGGATGTCATTTGTAACTAAGATATTCGTGTTCATAACAACATGTGTCCTTTTAAATGTTGCCAGGTGTTGAAGCTATTACGCATTGTAGACTATAATTTTTAGTACGTAAGTTTTCAGAAAAAATGGTGATATAAATCTCTTTTTAAAAAGTTTAATGAAATGAATAGTAACGGTCAGGCAATCTGCTTAGAACATTTTTGTGCTAATCCTGAAAAGGGGTTGTATTTTCCATGAGATTAGTACTATCACATTGGTAGTATGAGTTGTCCAAGATTGTATGATGTTGATTCATGTTTCTTACGTTTCAAGGTGGTTTGCCTATGTAGAATGAAGTCCCTGGTGCAATACATTCTGGAAAGATTATCATACACAATAAACAGGTAACATTTTGATCTAGAATGCTTCACCTTTATATTTCTTGTAATCCCCTGAGCATTTTCATATGATCAATGTTCTGGCCTTTAAGTTAGTTGCGGGAAAAATTATATGACCAAAATAGCCTTTACAGCACGTGTTGCTGTGTCTGCTTTATTGTAACAAGTTAACGGAATAGGGTCATTTGCTGTTTGCCTTTGAGGACCTCTGTCCATCTGGGTCTTTTGCACTCTCACGGAAACTCGTTCCAAAGGGTCAGATGCTCAGCACTCAGACCCATGGCATGAAGCAGGTGTTAAAAATGGAGGCTGCATGTGTAGTTGAGCGCTTGACACGAAGGCTATTTCTGTCAGCTTCTGTGATTGACTATGCTACTTGCTTGAGTTGTTCTTTCCCAGAAGGCTCCTTGAGGATTACTTTGTGGTCCTTATTGACACCTTTAAACTTTCACTAGCCATTATACTTACACTTTTTTATCCTGTCATAACATTTTCCATCAGAATTATATTGATTTCCTTTTGTGACAAATATAATAATCCTCATAGTGACTGAATTTTTCTATTTTTGCCAGAAAGAAAACTATTAAAATGCTTGCACGTCTCCCTCAAACTGATACTATGCATTTAAAATACTTTTGTAACAATAAATACCACACAGGCATATGTATCCAGTAAAGGGTTTCCATTTTTGTGACACTTGCTTCTCAAGAACAGACATATTCCTTAAAGGAAAGGAAAAAAGTTGCCAGCTCTGAATTGATTGACATTTGTTTACTTAACTCTCTCCTTTTGAAAGCCTGCACACCTATTTCAACCTTGAACAGTTTCCAACTGTGGTATACTGGAACATTTTTTCATTTATTAAGTTCAGTGTTGCCAACCCAAACAAAGTATAATCAGCGATGATCCGAGCAGACCAAGCTGTCTAGCACCATACAATGTATCTGCATACTAATTTCCAAATTCCCTCACATTTCCAGAGAACTAATGGGATCATTTTCATTCTGTTACAGCAACTCAACAGTTACTGAATCACCATCTGTGTTTTCGTTAACCTGAATCAGATATGAATTCTGTTATTGCAAGGTAGAGCAGCTTGTTTAATGATTCTTAATCTTTTCTTTAATTAAATCATGCAGCCAACCTGAAAAATCTATCTTAATGCAAATTAGGAGCTTTTTTGGCATTCGCTTACAGTAATGCACTAATAAGGTTAATTTATGAAGGTTCTCTTCCAGTCTGTACAGATGATATTTGTTCACTGAATATTTTTAGCATATTGTCCCTTTTTGTAATATTTTAAGTAATAAAAACATAGTTATTTTTCACTTACACAAATGAGAGATACTGTAAGCAGCACTCTCTGTTAACCAAAACTAAGTACAAAAAATATAAAGAATTCTAAGTAAGAGGGGAATTCATTTCACTGAATTTCAAATGCCATTTCTCTGGAAATAACTGTCTGTCTCTCTAACCATGTTTAGGTTCTTAGATGTATGAGAGAGAGGGTACTGAATAATTAGATGAAGCATATCCTTGGACTATTTTTAGCCCTTTGGACATGAGGTAGTAGCATGAAAGGTAAACCAAATATCATAAAGTCCAATCAGAATTTATCAATACATAATTATTATGAAATGCATTTTGATCATCTCAAAATACCTTGTTTTCTAAATAAATTCTTTATTTCAGGTAGGCATTATGATAAATATTTCTTGTGGTGCTAAATTCGGTGATAAACACACAATCATGGAGCTTGAATAGATAAGAAATAGTATGGGCTAAGAAGAAATGGCAAGTTGTGAGAATAGTGGGATTAAAATTTAACGAACAAAAAACAATTCTAACCTTATAATTCTACTACTTACTTATATGGCTCTTCATTATGAGCCTGATTTATCATATTATGTTGCAAAAAATGTCATTTTATAATCAAGACATAGTTAACTACTGTATTTACTAAGACTCTTTAAATCGAGAGTCAATATTTGATTAAATAACACCAAGTTAAGGTAGAATAAAAATCATTAGCATAAATTTGTTATGGTAAGCATAAGAATTTATTGAGAGCCACATATATGTAAGGCATGTTACTTATGCCTATGTGTAAGTATGTGAATATAAAGAATATATGAGATCTGCCCTTAAAATCTTTAGAAGTTATTGGAAGGATTATCAGCTTTGCACCCATCAGGTTTGCTAATGTGATTTCAAGTGAGGTGTCAGTATTTCCCTAAGTATTTGTGTCTTCCTTGTATGGTTTGGCCAATTTGCACAATTTGTCTACACCTAGGTTAGATTTGGCTAACCTAGGCAAGGATGAAACATTTAATAAGATTATTAATAACATGTTTCTCACATTATACTTTGAAATGTACTATAGTAGGATGCTCTTAACTGGTGAAAAAAGTGAATAACTTTTTATTTTTATTTTGAGCTCATCAGCTATTTTCATGATATTTACACTCAATCTCTAAACAGCCATCTGATTAAATACACTTTAATATTAACATTACAATCAATTTCTTTAGACCATAACTGCATATCAGTTATTTTCAAAACTCATTTTCCAAACACAATTTTTATTTGTTACTTAGATGGAAAATCTAAGTTTTTAAAAAAGCATTTTGCAAAATTTTATTATGGAGCTCTGAAGTATGAGTATTTCATCTATCCCTGAAAGCAATGGGAAATAGTATAAGTAAAAAATGAGTGCTGTGGCCTTAAAAAAGTAATAAATTGTAGAGAATATTGCATTGGTTATGACTAGGCCCTTAAGCCTACCTCGTTTATCCATAGTAAAAATATATGCAATCTTGACCTATGGTTTTATATCTACTAGACTTTGAAAAGATAAAAACAAGCTAATAAGTGAAGTAACAAATGTATTATTGCCTTTAACTTCTCAAGTCCAGTATAGCTGTTGACTATATTTATTATATCTCCAGGTAAAATTCAGTCCAAGGGGAACCAAGCCCAACAGAAAGCATCAGTCATTTAGAACATAATTATGTAGCTTAATTATAATTAGAATCAAAGCAAGAGACTAGTGTTCAATTGCTACCAGCAAGTGGAATAAAGTATTTCAAATACTTTGCATCAGAGATTAGAAGATATATAGGCATTAAAGTAGCGATGTTCTTTGGCATGAGTGGAATCCTTATATTTGAATCCAAATGGCACAGAAATAGTTTTATCTAATTGACAAGTTGCATTGCCTTTTTATTTCTTTGAGGCAGAAACTATAAAATACTGAATTATTACCTTACAGCAAAACTTCTATTTTAAGAATTTTAAACTAATATTGACTGCTGTCAGATCAGCTTCTAGATTTATTGAATTAAGAAGTAGATATAAACTGAGGTGAAGGCAAGGTCATGTCAATATTTATCTTGTGAATCAATAAGTGTTGATACTAACAAAAAGTAAAGCTCAATGAATGCATATGGTTGATAGGAAGAGGAAAAATCTGATAAAAAAGTTTGTAATTTTCAAATTTCCCTAACAAATTTAATGTATCAGTTTCAAATATTTTTTTGATAATATTTACCCTAAGGGTATAAAGGAAAATATTTTTAAATAATATTCCTAAGAACATAGGCTATGTAATATACATATACATTGTCCCTGTCTTCAAAAGACAAATGTTTTTCAATCGTATTGCATTATTCCTTATTAAGATTCTTTCCTCATTTTAGCTTTTATTTATTTGCCTCAGAAAGGAGAGAAACAAATTAGAGAATATTTGATTTTGAATTGGGATCTTGCTCAATTTTCAATCTAATGTCACTGGAAATGTAGTTCCTGAGAGTGAACTGTAATTACTTGGCTTATATGTGTGTTATTCATCTTTAAAGCTCCCGTATGCAACAAGGTACCTGACATACTGTAGACATCCAAATATTTTATTAAGGAAAAAATTTGTTTTCCCATAGTTCCTGATTTCAGATTCTTGAGACTCCTTCATCCCTCAAATCAGTTCCAAATAATTGGAAGTTGATCAGCTATGGGTAGGGAAATATATAAGAAGGCCAGCTATGGGTAGGGAAATATATTAAGGCCAGCTATGAAGCCCTTGATGGGTCCGGCTATGAAGGCCAGCTATGGATAGGGAAATATATAAGAAAAATCCACAAAATCTGTGGTCTCTGTTACCCACATTTTTGCTTCATCTACTGTGAGATGACAGAACACACCTGACACTGAATAGTGTTTAGAAAGCATTGCCAATAGAAATTGGCATATTGCAAAATACATGCATGAAACCTAGAGATAGAAACTGTGGTCACATCTGAGGAGATTTCTGAAATCCTGAGTAAAATGTTTTCCTGAATAGGGGGTTCCTATGTTCCAGCCTGTCAAATTAACAAGCAACCCAAGAAGACAGAGAAGAGATGAACACGTTCTTCATGAGAACACTTCTAGGAGTAAATATTTTGAACAGAAAATTGATGGTCACATAAAAATATATGCAGACAAATCTATAGGCTTTTATTTTTAAAGTTTAAGCTAGAATATGATCACCAGTATTATAAAATGTCACACTTATCTTTTCCCAGCCAATAGGAAAATTGCCTTTGTCTCAAATCTTACATCATATGTAAAAACTGTTCTTTTTACACATGCCACTTTCTACCTTCTATATTATATACCCTATCTCTAGGTTTCTGAGGGCAGGAAGCATAATTTATGTAATCTTTCTACTCTCTTCATTGCCAAGAAAAGTGGTTTGCACATAGTAGGTCTTCATTCAACAAATGTGGGTTGAATGAAACATTTGTATAATACATCACTACAGTCTTCAACTGGAATTGGTTGTTAATGTATTCTTTGATAAGATGTTCCGTCACCTAGATATTTATGAAAAAAGACACTACTTCATTTGTTAGAATGAAAATTAAATGAGTTAACAATCTTCTTGTGTGTTCTTATAGCATTTTGTCTATTACTCTATTATAATGTGCATTATAATTTAAAGAAATGTTTATCTGTCTATGTCTTATACTAAATTATGGTCTTCTCAAGGAAATAGACCATGTTTTCTTTTCTTTGTTTCTTCAGAGCCCAACATATACCTTCCATGTAGTGAGGACTCAATGGTTGATGAAATAGAATCCTCAAAAGTGTGACAAATGAGTTATTGTAATGAAACATTCTATTCAATGAGAAGGGAAAACATTTAGGACTGCTTCTCTTTGCTGGGAAGACACCTACTTAATTTGGGAAAAGCGAGAGGGAAAGATAGAAGTCTACAAATTCTCTGTTTTTAATATGTCCTCTTTTATTTTGTTCCCATTGACAGACTTATCAGAGTCTTTTGCACATAGCTGATTCACTTTGCAGTAAACACATTTCTATAGGTTTACAGGTTCAGTGAAAAATTCTATATTTTAGTGTGAATGCTAGGAACTTTGAAGTACACACCTGAATAATCCAAATGCAAACTAATAGGGTTTGAATACATTAAAAAAAAGAATGCAGCAAACTTGACACTTGTATCACCATGGGGAGGGGAGGAGAGGAAGAAGACAACCATTTCATAGTGCAAAATTTTATTGTTAACCTGACAACCAGTTCTAGTACACACATCAAAACACTTCTTTCAAACTCCGGCTTTATGCTTCACAGAGAGGCAAAGATTATGTGTTCTTCCAAGTGTGGTCTATGAGTAAAGCAACCATGTTATTTATCATCTAAACTAAAACACTTTCAAGAGTTAAAGGGGGCACTCTTACTAATAGTATATTTACTATTGGTATTAGAAGCAATGCTGGGACTATCTAGTCAAGCCAGGACAGATGATAACCCTGTGTGGACCACTCATGTTAAAATTGTCTGGGGGCTTACCTGAAAATGTGAATTTGGGGCTCCACACCAGTCTCACTGAATCAGAATCTCTAAAATTGGACTGGGACTTTGCATTTGAACAAGCACCTCAGGTGGTACTAACGTACATTGATATTGGGGAAGCTGGAGTTAAAACGACAGACCAAAAAAGAGTATGCACAGGCCAGACATGGTAGCTCATGCTTATAATTTCCAGTTCTTTGCGAGGCCAAGGCAAGAGGATTGCTTGAGGTCAGGTGTTCAAGACCACTGGGCAACATAGTGAGACCCTGTCTCAAAAAGAGAAAATTAGCCAGGCATAATGGCACGCACATGTAGTCCTAACTATGCAGGAGGGTCCCTTGAGCTGGAAGTTTGAAGTTACAGTGAGCTATGATCACACTAATGCACTCCAGTGTGGGTGAAAGAGTAAGGCCCTTTCTCTCAACACAAAAATAAAAATAAAAATAAGTGAACTCAGAATGAAGAGGCAAATTGTAACACTTCATACTTACCCATAACACACACTTTTACTTCTTACCATACCTGAATATGTTGGACTTATGATTCAGGAAGATTTGCCAGATTTATGATACAGAATGTTATGGTGGGACCTTGAATATCCTTTGATATATTACAAATCCCCTATTTTATACAGGTTGTTCATAAACTCAGGCTGAGTGGAGATGAGAACTTGGGCCTCAATGTAAGCAGCAATGCTTTGCTCTATACTACCATCATCTCCTGCTAACTCACCCAAGAAAAAATTATGGGAATGAAACAGGAAGGATTTAAATAAACGAGTTTATTATAACTCCCTCTCCCAATCCTGGGACCCCAAAAACAATATCTATAATTAAAGAGACAAAGATTCTGTCAAAGAATGAAGAAAAATATAAAGACTTTTTATTATTATACTTTAGGTTTTAGGGTACATGTGCACAATGTGCAGGTTTGTTACATATGTATCCATGTGCCATGTTGATTTCCTGCGAGTTAATGGGTGCAGGAAAAATATAAAGACTTTTGAAAGCAGGTGTTCTAAGCTCACATTTTTTAAACTGAAAATAAACACTTAACTTTAAGAACACATTATTTTAACTTAAAATATATTTAAATGAATTCAAGGAAATACATTCAGAAAAAAATGTTCCACGTCTCTGACTATTGTACCCATCAGCCCGATGTCATACTTACAATGAATTCTAGCCTAGAAAAGGTGCAAGTACAATATCAGCCAGAACGAAAGGCATCATTTCATTTATATTTAACTTTTCCAAAACATGACTTTTCTTGGTTTTTCTGAAGAAGGCTTATCTGCCAAGAAATGAGCAAGGGTAGGAACAATCTACTATAACAAAAAGAAGGTTGTTTTCTTAGCATCAATTGTGATGTATGCAGATTTTTATATTTAGAATGAAAGCATTAAAATTATAGCTTAAATGATTAAATATCAGTTGACCCAAAATAAAAGAAACAAATTCACCAATTGTAGTTTCTCAAAGCTGAGAGGACTATTTCTCATCCAGAACAAAAAAAGGCACCATTTGTTTGATATCATTTTGATGAATTATTAATTTTATCACAGCTAAGATGACAGCCAATATTAGAACATTGAATTATTAATTTTCAAATGTGCAATAAAAAAGCAGAATAAACATAAACTGAGATGTGTTTTATGTAGGGGTTACATTGCTTACTTATTTTATTAAGGAAAATATCAAAGGAAACCAACGAATTAAAAATCTTGTCAACACTTCTGATGAATTCTTTTACTCATTACTTTACATGCCATTTTAAAATATGAAGCACAAATAACATTATGTATTACCTGATAATAAATGTGATTATTGAGCATTAAAGATATATATTATCCATACTACAAATCATCTTTGTGTAGTTGCTAGTATGATAGTTGAATTACAGAGCCATAATAATAGTGAGAAACATCTGTGGCCTTAAAGGATTCACCTCTAATCCTCTCAGGATTATTTTATTGAGAGAGGCAAACTATTTCTTCAGAATAGCTTTGAGTTATTTTTTTTAGCAATTTTTTTTTTTGTCATGACAGCTGTTTCTGTTACCTCACAGACTAATGCTCAGAGAGGTCCCAGTCTTCTTCAAATGTACAGTGTTGGTGAAGTTTCAGTCCTAAAATAAGGACAGACTCTCTACAGTTCCATTGCACTAGGGGCCATTGCTGATTGTTCTGTCAAATAGCGCCTCATAAACATCCCCTAGACTCTTGAGCCTTCAAAGCCTTAACACTTGATTCCTAAATATGAAAATATTTCCATAGCGTTGGCATCATAAGCACTCAAGCAATGCAGAACAGAGCCACTGCTCAGAGCACAGGGACAGTTAGAGGAGATGGAGAGGAGGCTGTAGGGCAAACAGACTGGTGGATAATTTTAGGACATAATTCCTTGGTGGGAGAAATAAAGCTCTCATTCATCCCAGACTTCACAAGGATTTAATCCAGATATAAGGTGAATTCACTCCCATTAAAAAAAATGTATTCCCTTATTATGACATTTTCTACTTAAGTAGAAGGATCAGAGAGTATGAAAAAGAGGGAATTTCACAGTAGAAAGATTTTTTTTTCTTTTCATTGGAGCAAGACCCCAAACAGGAAATGATATGATTTATACCTCATCTAATTTAGACAAGAATGATTTGAGCCATAAATGCATTTGTGATAATAATATTTAAGGCAATGATGTTTAGTCACTAGTTTTACACACCACCATTGCCACATGTGCCCTCACTGAGGGTTCTGTGTAAGCTGTCATAAGACTTATTAATAAATTATATTATGCTATTTAATAATTAAAACATATGTTTTATATGTTAGAACACCCATCATCAAGTAACAAATTTCCTAATAAGCCAACTCACAAATGAAACAAGAAGATCTGGCCTTTTGTTCTGGGTCCTTCTATTCCCATCAGTTCTGTAAAATAGATTTTATATATGTAATTATTTTTTTAAGAGATTAAGTAACTTGTCCAATATTACATCACTAGTAAGAATTCAAATGCATTTCTGTGTTAATACAAATCTCATTTTTCAGATAATACACCTTCTTCTTGAGAATATACAATGTATTTTAGGCTATTAAAATGTCTGAGAACTCTTCTGATATTGTATATATTTATATAACTAACTAATAGAGTTCTCCCAACAGTCCTATGTGCTATGTACTATTATTATCTCACTTTTACTTGCATGAAGGCTGAGACATAAGAAGTTGAATACATTTCTGGTTACTAAAAGGGCTAGACTTTGAACTCAAGATATTTGACTCTCTCAAACAAGGTGTTATATTACATTCGTGTAATGGAGTAGATTATGTTAATACAGTTATGTATAATCCAACACACTAAACTGAAAGTGTTGAAAAATTAGAAGCAAAAGAGACAAACAGGTTCTGTGACTCTTGGATTCATCAGGAAGAAGAGATCTGAATTGCTTTCTTTAAACAGAAAAGAGTTGAGTCAGCTTTCTTTTGGAATGTGGTGGGTTCTCTCTACTTTTCTTATACTTAATTTCCATTAATTGGCTCCCAACCTCTCCTCCTCTTCAGGCCTTCCACAGAATGGAGTCTCTAAGTTGCCTAGAACACTGAGTGCTCCTGGAAAGACCTGCAAACCTTCATTACCCTCACGCTGATAGGCTCAACACAACTTTATGCCTTGAGACCATGAGGATCAATCTACTTATGTTCTTTATTGATGTTTATGTCCGTTACCATGATAAACCCAATTTCTAATTCCCTGCCTTCTATTCCACACATCTCTGTGTGTCTGCTCCTATTTCTACCCCTTCCTGATGCCTAAACAATCTTCCATCTTGCCCTCTTTGACTCATAGCCAGTCTTCTGTGCGCCTCCGCATAGATCAATCCTCGTCTTCTTTGAATATTCCCCTCACCTTATTGTTCTAAAAAAAATTCCCTTTATAATTCTCACCTGCAGGTACTTTCTTCTCTTCAACCCTCTCAATTGGTGCCTGATTTTGCTCCCACTCCTCTTATTGAGTAGGAACGTTGTGTACATGTTTTCCTTGCTCAACTACTACATCATTTTCTCCAAGAAAACACCCAGCCTTCAGTTTCAAATCAGTTTCAACACCACCCACTCCTCCTCCAACTCTCAGCCCTTTACAGATGTGCTGGGCCACTCTCTCTCATTGCTTAAACGTTTAATTTCTAAGTTTGCTGATATTTTCTCCGGCAATACTCCTAACATAGTTCCTGAGGAATTTGATATCTGCAGAGTCATAGATGATCTTTCTAATTCCCTGGCCTCTTCATTCCTTGGCCTCCACCTTTCCTCAGACACTCATTCTCAAGGTAATACCCTAGACCTTACCATTACTAGTAACTCAATTTCTTCCATAATATCATTTTAAGCCTTTCACTCTTGCAGAACCATGGCCTATCCTTACAACTGGTTTCTCAGTATCAGCGGTGCCTCAGATATGCACACATACATATTCTACTCTTTGTCTCACTCTATAGAGGCAGAACCTCAGCTTCCTTCCTTTGATGCAGAGCTTCTCTTCTATTATCGATCATGTTCTGCTCATCTTATCACAGCAGTTTCTATGTAGTATTATACAATAGCCTGTTTATATTCCCAACTATACTTACTTTCCATAAGAGAAGGGGGCATTCCTCTATTGTTCGTTCTAGAATCTCTACAATCACAGTTTACAGTCCATACAGTAATAATTAATTAAACTTTTTTTGGGTTCACAGATTTCAAGAACACTTGCTTTAGATTGGCAACTTTGTGAGTTTTGATAGTCATATGGATTATAGTTTCACAGTAAGAGGATTGAAAGGAAAAAGCCAGAAATTATTCAGAGAAGAGAAGAAACTGTTCCCTTTATATGTACATGGCTTGAGGCATGAACCAAGAATGCTTTTCTGGCACTTAGTGTTTATAGAGAGGTGAGGAGAATATGGGCCAAGGACCTTATGGAGAGATGATACTCCCCTTTCTGCCTAAACAAAACAACCCTAATTATATGTATCTATACTTCTTAAAGGCAAATTGAACCAATATCAAGCCCCTGGAAACAATCATCTTGGTACTTTTACTTTGGAAATTCAGTTAGTTATCCATGGGTTTGTTCATCTAGTTATTCAAATTCATTTTCAGCATGTATTCACTCCTTACTTATCACTACCACCCTTCTCCCACCCCTAACTTACTTCCATGGTCTCACGGTGAGCAGAATGTACTTTCCCAATCTTTGACTTGTTTTGAAAAATTAGATATTCGGCGAATGTATGGGAGCCTTGAGACGGGCTTGCATTGTTGGGCTTGTATTCTTACCCTTCTGCATTTTGGTAGGAGAAAAACATGTCTTAAGTATATATCTACTTTTGGTCCAAAGAGGATCAGAGACATGTGGAACAGAGCTGAGCCAAACATACCCTTGAAGCCAAATTCCACCAAGTCTAGCCAAGATCAGCCCAACCATAAAGACCTGTAGGCTGTGCCTGAGAGATAGCTGTCATAAGATGTTGTGTTTGGGGATGGTTTTAATACACAATTATTGTTAAGAGAACTAACTGCCCTTTTTCCCTCTCTCCTTCTCAAAAATCTTGAAAAGAATCAGAGCTTGATCAGAGAAGGAATTTTATTACTTCTATGTTCCTAATTAATACACTAAAAGTAGTACTGTCCTTATTGCTATACAACTACAAAATGGGAAAATATTGGGATAAGACACCTATTGAGTCTTTAGTTTGTGTATAGCCCTATTAGATATTCCTTCTGTGAAATTATAATCTATACATAGGTTAAAACAGCCAATGAGGCTTCCACTTCAAATAGGGACTCAAATTATTCCACTTGTCACCAAACTCCACATGGATCCTTTGGAATTGGAGATCAAGGGAGTGAAAACACTCAGTTGGGGCTTATAAACATTGCCATTTCTGAAGCTGCTTGCTACACTCTGGGAGTTCAGGAATGTTTCAGGATAATAGCTAACTGCATAGAAATCTGAAGGTAAAGACTAAACTCCTCTGGAACATTATGCAGTCTTTGCAAGGGCAGCCTATCATGTATTTCCTCCGACACATTTAGTGCAACTTTCTTGAAGCCGTGCAACCTTTGGCCATGCAAAGCAGGATGTTATTTTTTTTGTATCTGCTGCCAGAGGACTGAAAGACCAACAGCCTTAAAGGAAGTGTAAACATTTTTTATTTAGCTAAATAAAGTGTGAACTAAAGTTGCTGTATTAAAGATAGAGCCAAGACAGGCACACATAGAAAAACACTCAGCCATCCTCTGGCGCGCTGAGCTTGAAAGCTTAGAAGACTTAAATTGACAGTTGCATCAGCCTGTCTTATTGTACCATGTAAGGCATACCTTACTGGAATTTACCGTTGCTGTGTGATTATTGTATTTTTAAATAGCAAACACACATTTACATAGCTCTTGTTCTATGTGAGATACTGTTCTAAGCATTTTATTAAGATAAATTCCTTTTCAAAACTGCTCTATAATATCCACCCAACAACAATTAAATATGCATTCTATCAAGTGTACATAAAACATTCTCCAGAATAGATCACATGTGAGGCCCCCAAACAAGTTTTATTACATTTAAGGAAGTCAAAGTAATATCACATATCTTTTCCAGTCACAATGGTAAAAAGCGAGACATTAATAACAGGAGGAATCTTGGAAACTTCAAAATAACCCCAAGGGAAGTAATCTTATTATCCTCATGTAACTTATGATGTAACTGAGATCCAAAGAACTTAAGTGATTTGCCTAACATCGTGCAGTAAATGGTGAAAGCAAGATTTGATTCCACAATCTGTATTCAAAAAACTGAAAATCTTTGCACAATATATCAATGCAAAAATAAAGCTGTAATTTTTAAAATGTGATTTACTTCAGAATTATGATTTTAGATCTCACTGTGTAAGCAGCTTGGTAAAAACAAAATAAATAAAATGTGATTTACTTCAGAATTATGATTTTAGATCTCACTGTGTAAGCAGCTTGGTAAAAACAAAATAATTAAAATGTTAGGATTATTTTATCCATCTTCATTGATTATTCAGTCTTATTTAAGCCTAATTAGAGAAATCATTTACCTTTTACCATGCATATCTTAGTTACCTATTATGCATTCATCATACACATATAGAATGCTTTCATGTATGAAAAGGAGTTAGTGTAAAGCAGGGGAGAGAAGAAGAGTTAGTGTAAAGCAGAGGAGTAAAGAGGAAGAAATGCGACTCCAATTAAGAAAACTATCGCAAGGACAAAAAACCAAACACCGCATGTTCTCACTCATAGGTGGGAATTGAACAATGAGAACTCATGGACACAGGAAGGGGAACATCACACTCCAGGGACTGTTATGGAGTGGGGGGGAGGGGGGAGGGGGGAGGGACAGCATTAGGAGATATACCTAATGCTAAATGACGAGTTAATGGGTGCAGCAAAGCAACATGGCACATGGATACATATGTAACAAACCTGCACATTGTGCACATGTACCCTAAAACCTAAAGTATAATAATAAAATAAAATAAAATATAAAAAAAGAAAACTAAATTATACAATCGTTATTTTTAAATAACAATTTCAACTACTATAAAGTCACATAGAAGATGGGAGACAAGATGAATTCAGTTAGGCTTTAGCAATAATTGCTATTATCTTCAGGTCATTTTTGGAGGCTTAGCTCTATATAGTACAAGTGCATCCTGTAAATAATCCATTTATAGGCGGTGGAACATTCAGTATTTCAGAAGTTTTAACTATTTGTCACATGATAGGCAGTTCAAAGAAAAAGCTACATAGTTTGGAGTATTCCGGATGTATTTATTTATTTGAGGTCTGATCTACTATCCCATATTGGATGAATAGATAGCTATTAAAATGCCATGATGATTTGAGGAATGTCAGAAAACAATAATTAATAGCTAAGATTTATTGAAAGCTATTTTGTACTGAGCACTGTTGCCAGCATGTTGCCTGTATTTTCTCACTCTTTACCACAACCCAACAAGGTAAGTTCTATTATTATTGTACCCATTTTACAGATAAGAAGGTTGAGGTCAGATGGAAGATAACATGATCCTACAGTTAGTGAGGATATATACCCAGCCAATCTTGTTCCAGAAACTGTGGTATTAAGCTTTTCCTTCCTTGTTCCTTTCCCCAAACTTTTTTAACCTCCTGTTCCTTGCTAGAGGAGCTTCATTTTTCAGTGACATTGCTTTAAAACTATGGCAAAGAGGTCTACGTGAGATGCAAATATTTCAGCAGGGAGAAGGATGAATAAGAAGCAGGACATGCTATAGTGGAGGACTGACTTGGTATAAGGCACCAGGGCCACTGGAACCATGCAGCAGGTAGAAAACTCATAGCAAACCCAGGGCCCAGCTGAGAAAGAAATGAAGCGCAAATGAGAACAATTGATAAAGGCAACTCTATCCATAATTCCTTCCATGCTGGCCTTAACAGCACTGAAGTCCTTTCAGGCAATATGCTTTGGCTTAACCAGGTTCCAAGACACAGTTCTCAGCTAGTCTGGTAGTTGATTGTAGCCTCATCTCTATCACCTGAGGTGGACGGGAGTTTTCAGCCCTTAGCACATTAGTTACACCTGTGGGGAATTCAGGACACCTGTCAGCCAATGGAACTGGTTGTTCACCTGAAACTACTCTCTGACCAGGCTTACACATTCTTTATGACTACATTTTCCCCGATTCACAACCATATTCCAGCAAGCTCGTCCCTGTGGAAATGAAGCATTGCTTTGAACACCACATTGCTTATTTGAGCCAGACACCTTTCAAAGAGGAACATTGTCTTTGTTTGCTGTCTCATCTCTTTGCACAGCTAAGCAGCTACCAGAAATGTGCTCCGATCTTCCTCTAAACACCTCAAAACATGAGATCACCTCACACCTAAAATTCTGAGCACTGCTACTACTTAACAAATATTATTGTCTTGCTTCACCTACCAGATCATTCCCCTTGGAAAAGAAACTACCTAGCATGTCATCTGGGTTCTTCAAGAATGGCTGAACATGTGTTACAGGGAACAGCCATGTGCGTTGTCCTATTTTCTGGATACTGATTGCTCTGTTCCATTTTCATTTTCCATGCCTCTCCTAGGCCTTTGTTTGGGTCACAAAGTATCTTGAGTGCAGAGCCCACACAGGTTGTGATAGGCTTTACTTCTATCACTAACTGGAAACAAAGAAAATCTACATTGAAGGAAACCTTTTCAAGTTGAACTTCTGTCAAGCAATTGGAGGAGCATGTGGTTTTGTGGTTAAGATTTGTCAGAGAGAGTTGTGGAAGTGGCTAAGTGTTGCAAGTGGTAAATGACTACTTCAATGCCCACATAGTGTGTGAGCTGTGCCTGCCCTTTACTCCATCAGTTTCTGATCTCCTCTGAAGCTCAGAAAGAGACCGTCAGTTGTTAAACACAACCATACCACAAGCCATTTTTAATTTTTTAAAAAGTTATTGCTACATGTGGAATAAATATGCCATAAGCTATTAAAAACTTTAATTTTCCATTAAAAAGTGTTGAAGAAAAAGCTTATTCATTGATCAGCCCAGACATTTTTAGCATAGGATCTCAAGTGCAATTATTCTTTCTCTTATAGGTGAATCCAATAAATATGGACCAGTTCTATGCTAGGAGTTTAGGATACGTGTTGGTTTATAGTCTAGCTGGGACAAAAAAAAAAAAACACACACAGTAAGTTTTCAGATAAGCAAGTTAAATCACACTTGACAAGCAGGCAGAGGAGAAAACCTGTGTGAGAAAGTCTGGCAAATCGGAACAGTTGAAAGAAATTCAATATGGCTGCAGCAAGGTGGAGGCGTGGCAAGTGATGACATGATGATCCGAGAGAGAGAGAGAGAGAGGTCAGATGACGAAAGTCCATAATAAGCTCTAAATATTTTCCTTGTCAGTAAGAAATTATTGTAAGACTTCAAGCAGTGGCATGAAATTATAACATTTATGTTTATTTTCAAAGGATTATGCTGGTTTCAGTAAGAGAATAAATAGAAATTAGGAGAGAGGTATAGTAGTTTTGATTAGGTTACTGACGGGGTAGAGAGAGAGAGTTAAATAGTTTGAACTGGAAAATTGGACAGAATTGGCAACTGTTCAGGAAGTTAAATCTCTTAAATACAATAGCTCTCCATTCTCATGATCTGACTAAACATACCTCACCAGCTTCAGCTAAAAGCCATGTGCCCCCTCACTCTTTATGCTTCAACCACAATGACCTACAGTTTCTCAACCTCAAAAACTCTTTGCTATGTCTTTTTAATACATACTCCTTTTGGCTAAGAATGCCCTCTCCACTGGTCCCTACAATTTCAGGTCTTCCTTCAGGACCTATCCTGAGCCCCTAATCTAGGGGCTGTTATATCTCGGAGCTCTTCCTGTTATGTATTCCCATTGCCTACTGCTTTCTTTTTTGGGATGGTGGTGGGGTGGTGGGGAGGGTAGTAGTCCCTTCAATCACACTTGGATACTTTGGTATGAGGTGGAATAATCTCTCTTTTATTATAGTAGGGACTTTGACTAACTTTCTCTTTGCTGTATTCCCATTGCCAGGACACTGCCTACACATACTAGGCACTCAATATATATTTGCTAAAAAAATTAGCAGACTCAGATGATGAATCTTACTGTCTGCCTTAAAAATATGTGCATCCTTCTAGAGTCAGTATTACTAAAATATTTAGTGTCCTTAGGTTTCTAATGGAAATAGATACCCAACGATGACTATTGCTTATAGGTGACACTTATGACCACCAAATTGGTAGCATAGACAATTTGGTCTAATTCCAGTGGTATGCACAGTACCATAATTTGGGTAGTTTTTAAGAGTACTGATGCCCACCTCCTATCCTAGAACAATTGAATCAGAATCTCTGAGGTTTGAGGTAGGCACTGGTATTTTTAGATTATCCACATGATTAAAATATGCATGAGAGATTATTACTATGTGGTGTTTACTCAGCTCTACCAGCTAAAATACCCTAGGTGTACAGATCTGATGTTCAAATACATTTCTATAGTCTATTAAACTCACTAAACCAGGGACTGCATCATTATGAACTTTGCAATTCATTTGTTCAATTTCCTAGAAGCATTTATTGTGTACCTGTTATGTGCCATTTTTACATTAAGTGACAGAGATGCAGATATTTTTAGGACTGAAGGTCTTTAGAAATACTATTTATTTCCTACCTGAAAAAAAATCTGGCTCCCAGATCCATAAAATATCTGACTTGTGTATACAAAATCACTTGTTATCAATATTTTCATTGACTTGACATTGAAAACCCTTGTTTTTATGTTTTATCTTCTAAATTAGTTATGCTCATGTTTATTTTTTCTGCTTACATATGTTCTGCCACATTTCTACTGAGCAGTAGAAAATACTACTTTTTTAAATGTTATTACAGCTTTTTAAGTGTTATATTAGACATAGTCATGGAATAAAAGAATGTCTACTAAGATTCATCAGCCTGCTCCTATGAATTTTCTCCTTACTCATATTACAGTGGATGATGCATATTAATTACTAGACACAGTTGCTTTACAGGAGGAAAAAATATTTTATGCTTCTTCACAGAAACTGTATCTATTAGAATGTGAAGAAGAAACAATTTACCATCATTTTGGATGTCTTTCTAGCACTGCTATGTAGAATTGAGAGGCACTTCCTCACCTTTCCCAGTCATTTGCTTATGATTTCCCCCAGTTGGAGAAATTCTCAGGTCTGTTTATCATTCAAAATCTAAGTCTCATTTATTCAAACCTTTTTTTCTTCTTTGTGGATTCGCTATAGGGGATAGGATTGAAGGATGTTTATAATTACAGAAATTATAGGTACTAACTTTCCATATTTTTGGGCTTTATATAAATTTCTGCAAAGTTCCAGAGAGTTGCCTTTACCAATGAATGTTTCCTAAAATGTGTTATCTATTCATTATCTCTTCCTTTCTTCTCTACATCCACTATTAGTAAGAGTTCTAACATAAGAGTGCTGCAATGACGATATATAAATGACAACTCAATTGGACAAAACTATTCAATAAAATGAATTTGCATTTGAATATCATATTTTAAGAAATAAAAAATTTTATAATAATCAAATGGGAGTGCAGTCTACTACAGGGACAATAACTAGGACTTAGAACCTATAACGACCAGAGACTGAATCCTGCCAATCACTTTATCAGAGGCTTTGGGCTAATTACCTCGACTTTCTTTCCTGAACCTCAGGTTAGTCGTCTGTAAAAAACCACAAATAAAAATGTTTTAATAACAACATGCAATATTTTCAATATGCAGAATTATAAGTTTAGGAAAAATTGATTTGAATTGTTTAGGAAGATCTATTTTTCTACAATTGTGGTAAAATAATTTAAATAGGACAAGAGCATATGTATGACATAAGTGTAACAATGCATATCCCAAAAATTCATTTGAAAAATATTTAATGAACCATTTGTATGTATAACACACTCTTCTTAAAATCTAGGGATATGCCAGAGCAAGATACGGTCCCTGACTCATGGATCTTACATTAATATCGGAAAGAAGGCTGTTAAACTCTCCATCCTATCAGCTTCAATTTCAGCTATTAGCTTTATTTTCTACTGTCTTTTTCAAGTCAAGATCAAACGGAGAGCAAAGGGAGTGCACCTTTCCTCTGCAGTCCCATCACTGTTCAACATAATCATCTCTACCTACATTTCAGAACAATTCTGAATATTAATAAGACAATGTCTATGAGATGAACTCCTCTGGGAAAGCATAATATAAGTGTAAGGCATTATAATTTATTGCTTCTCAAATGTTATATAAGATATTCAACTGGATATGTTATTAATAAAAAAATTACAATGAAGAGAAATTTAGAATGAGAAAACATTTGGAATTCTTCATTACTTGATATGAATAGTCTCTAATCTTTATAAGTCATTCTGGCTCTATGAGGCACTTTGTCTACTGAGATAGATGGAGCATCTAGAAAGGAAACACTTTGACATGCACTTTGAGGCTCTTTTGAAGCAAAAGAAGAACAGAAAGTCTTTTGAGGTTTTTGGAGGTACTAGATTGAACCATATGTAATTACTGAGACAATATTTTTTGTTCTACAAAATGACATTCCATATGATTCACTGTAGTTTGTACTTTAAAAATTGTTTCTTTGATTTGCCTTTTTATTCATTGAGAAAAAATTATCGAGCCAACCTGATATTGTGTCATAAAGAATTTGTATTAGTTGTAAGAAACAAAACTTAATTTTGTATTTGTTTTTTTTTTTCCTTTTCTATTTGGTTTATAGGTAAAGTTATTTTTATAAATTGGTGTGGATTCCCAAAATATACTATGAAACTATCCATTTCTGAAAGGTGTTAACCTGACTATATCCTTAGTTCATAGTGTTCATGGATTTCATTCTAAGTTTATGTCAAAGTGTAGTATCTGAGAAGACCAAACCAAGGTAAGGAGGTTTGCTTGAGAAGAGAAGCTTCACTGACCATCCTGTGAAGTCAGTGACAGAAAGTGCAAATTTCTTTAAAATATTTATGAATCTAGGTTCCATAACTACGGAAAGTTCACAATTGAAATTCTTACCATGTCTGAATACAGTGACCAACAGGAATAGATGATTTCAGGAGATTTTTTCAAATTAGATGCTGGGTGTCAGAACTGAGTGGATCAGAACTCCAGTTAGCACACTTAAATTCCAATTATATATATATTTTAAAACAATGATATCCCAGGAACACGTAATAAGTAGTCCAGAAATTGGTGCAGCTAATTAGCAAGAGGTTGTGGTCTTCTGTTGAGACCACTGCCAAGAATGAGGACATAATCTTTGATTCTTCTGAGATACCTCACAGAGAAGATAAATTAAGAGATAAAAAAGAGTTTTCTAGAATTTTTAGCTTATAGTTGAATAATAAGGACATTTTTATAACAACTGGAACTAAACTCTCAAAATTAACTTTTAAAGAAATTACTTCATGTTCTTCATCTTCGTAATAGCCATAAGAGATAAGACCACATATCACTATTTTATAGAGAGGACAATCATGACTGAAAGGAAGATTTTTCCTGCAATTGACAGACTGCAAATAGGAAATTCAGATATTCATATTCTTGTATATAAATATCAAACCTGGTGGTTATTACTGTCTATCACATTTTATTTCTGTATTTCACAGCATTTGCTATAATGAGTACTTGGACATCAAAAATATTTTCTTATTCAACCACTATTCAAAATCTCATAAAAAGGAATAAAAAATTGTCTGCATCTTTCTTAATCTACTACCTCATAGTAAGATCACTATCTTTTCACTGCTTTTCCCTTTACCTATTTTACATGATCATTAACCTAAGATTATCATACGAACTAAAGCCCTGGGTTGTCACAATAGAGAAATCTTTTGCTATTTTCTGTTTTCCTCTGTTGTTGCTTTTGCCATTTTACAGCATTTCGTGTAAGGGGAAAGCCTTCCCTGTCTGTACCCTACAAGTCTTTCAAATTTTAGTCAATATTGTGCACATTTAGTTCTTGGTACCATATTGAAAGAGGAGAGAATGAGGATAACCAAAATTTGTCCTGAATAAAGTAGTTCATCTGTTTAGAGGGCCAGGAACAGTGTCATGTAAAATTTGTCATTATATCCCATATAACACAGCACCTAGGAAAACAGCACTGGGAAGGAAACAGGAACTTAGCCTCTATGCTGGATCTGAGAAGGTCAATGGTACCTCCTTAAGTTCTGCCTATTGCCAGGGCCTTGGGTTCTCATGATTACCTTTGGATTGAATCCAGTCGTGAAAACTGTCAACTCTCGTTTTCATACACATGTCCATTCCCGTAGTTTATCTCCATTGTCTACCAGATGCTACAATCTAAGCATGGAATTTAGCCCCCTTTGCTGGATTTTCCTTTATACAATCCACATTGATCATTCGTATATAAAGCAGCCTTTATTAAAGGTTTTGGAAGATGATGGAGAGAAATATGTCACAAAAATGCAAAAAATATATATATATTTAAGTCTTTTGACTCCACACCAACACCACTGACTACATTTCTCTATGAACTTTAGATTCTGACATTATTGCCATCTTCCCCCTCTCATTTCTCTCCTACTATTTTCCATCCCGAATTTCTCTTCCAACGCAGGCAATATAACCTCTCTCTTTCTTCTCACAAACCATGACATTTGGGTATCACTTTCTGAATCAAAGTAATATGCATTCTCCCTCTAAAAGGCACCATGGTGCAATAACGTGTTTTCACTGGCTATTTAGGTTTGGCCTACAAAGTGTGTGTGTGTGCATGCATGCATGCCTGTGTGTGTGTGTGCATGCATGCGTGTGTGTGTGTGTAAATTTTTCAATAAATTATCAACCTATGAGCTATGGAGATTTTTATTAAAATCTAGATTTTTATGAAATCTTGATTTTTAACTTCTTTTGAAAATAGAAGCTCTGGCAACACTCATCTCCCATATTTGTCTGAAGAGTTAAATTAAGCTGAATCATCACGGCCACTGTGAGATGGAGCTGAAGCCCCACCATTTTCTGTCTTCCAGAAGGAATCCATATTCTCAGTTATGCACTTGGCCTTTATAGGCTTATCAATTTGCATCTCCTGGTTTATGACCACTAAGGAAAGGGACACACCTATAAAAAGTTTGTAATATATGCAATCAATAAATTCTCTAACAAATATGGCAAACACTTTGAATAGAAAATAAACAAGAAAATGAGTGATGCTAGACAAACTTCAGATACTTCTTATATCAAGAACACAATCTACACGATTGAAAGGCAGAATCAGAATGACCTGGGAAGCTTTTAAAATATACGAGCTTCTTAAATTCAACCTGTAGAAATGCCATATTTAGAACGTTTTGACTGAAACCTTAGAATTAGACTTTCTAAAATGCTCACCAGCTGATTCACTGATATGTAGCCCAGAAACAGAGCGCAGACCATAGGCTTATAGTACCAAAGGTTTCAAGTATCTGTTAAGCATTATCCCTGATATCAGTCTTAACTATGCTGTCTGCTAAGTCCACAGATTCTTCTAAATAAAGCTTCCACTTCCAAATGCCATACTAAATAATGATTCTGCCCTGTGATCCACAGGCAATGGGTCAAGAGAATGGTAGAAATCTCACGGTGATCTGGTGCAAGATGATTAACTAGACCAATTAGATTCTTCACTCTGGCATAAAAATTATCAAATGTGGAGAGAATGGTGGGAAAGATTCAGCAGTGGTAAAAGTTGAAAGGTCATAAGGGAGACACTGGAGAGGCTCTGATGAGGCCACATGCAGTTGGAATTTATGAGGGAATGGAAATTACAATTAAGTTCAAAAAGCTATTAGGTGAAGGAGGAAAAACACATACATGCACATGCACACGCACATGCACACTAAGCATCAGGCAAGGAAATAAATAAAAGAATGATTTGAAGAGCAGACACAAACATACAAATAGTTACAGAGTAATTGGAGGTAGTTGGGGTCCTAGAGAGAAGATCCAGGATCACTAATGGCTGAGGCTTCTAGTGCTGGTTTTAATTCAGAATGACACTCATGTTTCTGGTCTGAGCATTTGGTTTTTAGTTTTCATTTGGATCCTACGCATATGTATCCTTGGAATAAACGATATAGTGTAAGTGTGTCCTTGTTCTTTACAACCGATTATCACTAACATGTGTTCCTTTTCTACACAGATAAGCAAATGGTGAAAATTTTAGGATAAATAGCTTATCATTCACATTAGACCCTCAGCAATTTTATTATTTCTTAACACCTATACCACCTTATAGCTGAGAATACTTTCCAGGTGATGGGTGAAAATTAATAATGCATTCTTTGTTTTTTGCCTGTGTAATTATGCAATTAAATTTAGTAAATTAGTTTTGAGTGCTTATTAAATACCTGGCATTATGCTAATATTTATTGGAGTTGTCTCACTTTATTCCAGAGTTCCATCATGGGTGAAGGTATGAAATGGCATCGGCGATGATGTCCTAAGAATTCAGTAAAGGAGGGGACAGACTTGGAATTGGAATAAGACCCAGGAATAAGCTTAGTTTAAGGAGAGGAGAAGAGGAGCCATGGTGTTAGATTCCTTGTTAGGTATGTTACTTGCAAAGACCTTTTGGAAATATTCTAATGGCCCCTTCCCAGCTAGTTAACCAAAATGACCATATTGAAATGTCATGTACTCAGAGTATTTAAAAAGCCAACATTCAAGGATATATTCAACTAGAGAAGAGAAATGTCCACTCTTCCCTCATCACCTCTCTTTTCCTTCACAGCTAAATTTTAAAAATCATACTTTACATTTACCACCTCCTTTTTGTACCTCTTGGTCTCTTTGTCCTCTCTCTGCTCCTTACTCCAGAAAACAGTTCTTAGTAAAGTTAACAGTAATCTCACAGTCACTCAATGCTGAGTACATTTTTTAGCATTCCTTTTCCTTGACACTTGTAGTTCTGGAAACACATTTTTGCTTTGACTTCATGACCCAATCTTTCTTAGAGATTCTCTCAGTGTGTTTTTCAGATTCACCCAGCCATGAAAATTTGAAGTTCTTCCTGGTTTAGTACCAGATCTCCTTATCCTTTTTCTTTTTATCTTCTATAGTATCTCTTCTCTGCCTATGGTTCCACTGACCATCTCCATATACTGACGCTTCTCAGTATATCAGCCTGATCTCTCCTCTGACACAAAATGTCACAGTACTTCAAATTCAACATGTCTAATTGCTAAGTCACGAATGTTCCTCCACCTCCCCCACTTCAACACACATTTTTCTCAAACCTGGTAAACTTCAGGATATCTCAGTAAGAACTACCATCCTATATTTTGTTGCTCTAGCCAGAAACCTTGGAGTCATTTACAATATCAGCCTTTCCTTTATTTCTATACAAAAATCATCACCAAGTCCTTTTGATTCTTCCAAATATCTTTTCATTCCCACTTTCATACTACAAGGTCCAAGTGGAAACTAGCATCACTGTTTGACTCGCAGGGTACTATAATTGCCAACTAGTTTGTCCACGACATCCAATCTGGTCCCTTACCAATTCCTGCTCAACACTACAGCCAGAAAAATATTTTCAAAATACTAAACTGATTAGGTGACACCAAGTCACTGCTTAAAATTCTTCTATGATATGCCATCTTTCTTAAGATAAAATCCAAATTTTCAAAAACACTGCATGATCTCTACAGTGATACCTTGCATTGTCTGTGCTTATTCTTTTGCTCAAGCCTATTTTCCCTGTCCTTAGTTCCCATATCATTCAGATTTGCTTACGCCACAGGAAATTTTGTACGAGCTTCCCTTTTTTTCTTAAAACATGTCCAAGCTCCTGCCCTTCTCTAAAAATCCATGCTTACTCTTTCTTAACATCTCAGCTGAAGTGTCATTTACTCTTGGAGGCCATCCCTGATCCTAGTTCTACATCAATTTTCTCTGTATAAACACTCACAGAAAGATGCTCTCTTTTTGGAGACCTTATCCCCATTCAATATTACATATTAATATACTAGAATACATTTGTAAGTCTCTCCTCACTAAATTTCAACTTCAAAAGACAAGGAACTGGCTTTTTTGGTCAACATTATTATCTTAGGTTTGGAAGTATGCCTTGCACCCAGTAGGGACTCATTTAAAATGCTATCGAATGAATGCTCAGTGAATATAAGTAATTATTGAAAGTGTTATGGTAACAGTAGACATGGAAACAAGAGTACAGGCAAGAGAAATATGAGGAGAGATTTTCGAACAACGTCCTTAGTCAGTGCCTTAAACTGTGAGGAACAGTACCTGGGTACAAATATAAACCAGCTCAACCAACAAGGTTGGGGAGAGTTAGCACATGTAACAGGATTACATGGAGTCTAAGATCAGGAAGCATATCTGGATTCTCCAAGGTACTTAAACAGAGACTGGAAAATTAGAAATAGAAACCGACCTCTCTGTCTTTCTGGGGTTGCATAATTTCACATATCTTTTTGTCTCTGTGCTTCTGTTTTGTCTCTGTACTTCTGTTTCACTCTTATTTTAAAGAATACTGGCTATTTCTTCTTTAGGCTCAATTTGGATATCTGGCAAAGTGTAATATCTCCTCATTCCAGTGAGGATACTGATTGATGGAACTTCTATGTGGGTTACTTCTCATTCTTAAGAAAATTTTTATTGGTGGAGCTTGAGTGTTGTAACTATACCTGGTCCTATAAGCTATTGCCAGAGGGCTAAGATCACAAACATGGCTATTTCTCTACCTTCCAGAAAAGACTGGAATAATTCTCAAAGAGTTGTGGATTTGGCAAGTAACAACCAGGAATCTGCTATGCTGTCATTGGCAACAGAATGGATTCGAGAGATGCTAGATAGTTGAGAAGTAGGAGATGAGTTTAGCACCAACAGGCTCAGTGGTTAGCAAAATTATAATGGTATTGGTGGAACTAGGGAGTTAATTAGAAGAACTAGATTGGAAAACAAAGGGTTGAGAATAAGACATTGCTGTTGTATTATTAGAGATACTTTGTGGATGTACTTTGAAGAAAATTGAGACATTTATCATTGGGTGGTGAGGGTTTTTCCCTTGATGCATGAGAAATTAACATGAATAAGGCTTTCTCTAAGTAAAATACCCCTCATATCGTGATTCCTCAATCTAACAGACCAACTCCTTTCCTTTTCTCCAGGATTTATGTATACCAACTAGATAAAAATTTTTTCAGGCTATTCCCTTAGGCATAATTTCTGAAGTTCACTGATTGGCATTTGAAGTTGAACAACAGATATGGTTGTGGATATTTAAATATAATATGAATAGTGTTAAAGCAATTCTCTGAAAAGGAAAATGATAATAAACTCAGTACTTATACTAATGGTAAGATTATGCCTATGCATCACACTTCTAAACTTATGATGGGTTCGACAATTCACTCTGAATTGAGGACAATTGAACCATAGTATGAAACATATACTTTTTGCTTGAAAATATTTTTCACTAGTAATTTATAGATAGGTGCCAAAAATGTTTCACTTGGCAGTCAAACTGTATATACTATGGACAGCTGGACTGAATGGCTCCTGCTTGCAGTTATATTAAATTTAAATAATATTTTTCATAAGTGTGATGGCAATTGACTTTGAGAAAAAGTGAGACAATACATGATAGGGAAGTATCAAATATTACTGTCACACACTTTTTACTTTTTATGGGGCTGCTTAACAGTGTGCAGTATTTATATTCAAAATAAGAGAGCTTCAGTTGTATTTATGTTTTAAAACTACCGAGGCAAAAAACCAATCAAAGAATTTATCACAGAATTCAATAATATGACAAAGTATATCAAAATTTGAGATATGAGAATTATACACAATAGCATGTGTTTTGTGGGTAGTGATAGCCCACAGAAATCTAATTTAATCAAATATTTAAAGAGGTAATAATTAATTTTTAACGAATTGAAGTGAACCATAACTAGGAAGAAATGTTATTGTTTATTTTTAATGCCAGAAGAGTACTCCTGATACAATTTTAATATTTCATTAAGGCAGTAACTTTCATATTGTGGGTTTCATCCCAGGTTTTTATGTTTGATGATATATTTTCTCCTCTTGAAAAAAAGTTGGAATTTTATTGCCTAGCAGTAGCGGATAATGGGCAGTGCTCTTTTTCTGTCAATTCGATTATGTTCTGTTCTCACTACATTGCTAGGGATTAATCAAACAAATTATGGAAAGTATATTGGCTTATGTTAGAACCAGAACTTATTACCATGCACAGTGCTTTATATCTTATGGAAATTATGCAGAAATATTTCTCTAGATGCTTTTCTTCAAAAGTTTTCCTATGCTGGATAGCTCTTAGAATATGTTACAATGTATAAAGTCTTTTCAAATTTGTCTTGCATTTTTCATTAATTTTAAAACAGTGTATTTTTTATACTTAGATTATTTGTCTCTGAATTTGGGGAAAGTCATTTAAATCTTTCTCACTTCAGTCATAGTTTAAAGTGTGAATTACTAAAATTGAAAGGATATATACACATTAACATGGCTGTAAGAACAGTATTTGGCAGAAGGATGTATGGTAAATGAATGTTTGAAAAAAAGCATTTAAGATAAAAAAGTAGAAAAAAATAAAGAAAAAAGACTCAAGTTTGATAGATGAAAGACAATATATGTTCGGTTTTAATTTGTGAGATGCAAAAGGTTGTGTACACAGAATTGTGCTCATTTTAAGGATTTAGCTTTTTTATTTTTTAATATTCTACCCTGACTCCAACTTGTGGTTTTTCATCAGTGAGTAGAACATTTATATTCTGTCAGACTTGAATATTTAGTCATCTGTGACTCTTCTTGCTGCTTTGAATTCTGTTACCGATAAATTGTGAATCTCTTTATTTTATTCAAAGAGATGTTCTTTTTTCATAGGTTTTTGGTGGAATTCTGAGAATAGTCTTGCCTCAGTAGTGGGGCATAGTTAGTCCTAGACTGAATACTGTTTTGGTCCTGAAAAACAAACCTTAAACAGAAAACTAAAAAGCTTCAAGCTATATCTAAGAAATCTAACTGTATATCAGAATGTATCTCAAGAATATTGGTGGGAATATAACAAATATCTGGCATCCAGAAAATTAAATTACTATGTACAGCATCCAATTTAAAAAACAGATATGCAAAGAATCAGGAATATACAAATCATATGGTGATAAACCAATCAACTGAAACTTATGCAAAGCTCACACAGATGGTAAATTAACAAAGACATTACAACCATTCTTACAACTGTATTCAAATGTTTAAAAAGTTGAATTGACACATAAAGGAATGAAAGATATAAAGCAGACCCAAATTGGATTTCTGTATGTAAACTACAATGTCTGAGGTGGAAAACATAATGGATACAATTGAATATATATTATACATAGCCAGAGAAAAAGTTAGTGAAAGAAGGTATAGCAATAGAAAATCTAAAATGAAATAGACAGAAAGAAATAATTAGAAAAATTAAGCAAAGCATCAGAAATCTGTGGTATTTAAAGTGGGCTAATCTATAATTAATTGGAATTCCTGAAGGAGAGTATGAAAGTATATTTGGAGAAAAATTGGCGAAATGTTTTTCAAATATTCATATGATAAAAGAGTACTCAACAGATCCAAGAAATTCAATGAACATCATACACACAGGAAACAATGTAAAACATCACAGCCAAACTGCTCAAAAATAAAGAAAATATCTTAGAATAAACAGAAAGAAAAAATATATTATGGACAAATTTAATTATAGAATATTTCTCATCAGAACAAAGCAAGTGAAAAGACAGTAGAACAAAATGATAGAAATATGAAAAACAAAAACCTTTATCGACTTAGAATTCTATACCCAGCAAAAGCAACTTTCAAAAACAATGGCAAAGATCTATTTCAATTCATAAAATTTATTACCAGCAAATCCACATTCTAAGAAATATTAAAGAATGTTTATCTGACAGAATGAAAGGAATACAAGATGGAATCTGCATCCATAGAAAAGAAATAAGAGCACCAAGAATGTAACTAGGAAAGATCCATAATATAAACCTTAAAACCACCATTAAATACCAAAACTGAGTATAGCTAATAAGCCAAATAAAAATAAAATAAAATTATAAAAAAATCAGTTAATCATAAAACAGTTTGTTAAATCAACACATATTCCTTAATACATTCATCACAAGGGCATACTCAAAGACTTAATTAAATAAAACAGAAACAAAACAAAAGCAATACCACAGCTTACAATAGCATCCTATAGAGAAATTAATAAAAGGAAACAAACAGACAACACAAGGAGGGCATCTTCGGTCAGGAATCTTGGCTGGAGATCTACTTTTATTTTTATTTATATATTTTTTGAGATGGGGTCTTGCTCTGTCACCCATCCTGGAGTGCAGGGATGCAAATATGGCTCACTGTAGCCCTGATCTCTCAGGCTCAAGCGATCCTCCTACCTCAGCTTCCCATGTGGCTAGGGTGATAGGTGCACACCACATGCCCAGCTAATTTTTAAAAATATTTTGTAGAGGAAGGATCTCCCTATGTTGCCCAAGCTGGTCTTGAACTCCTGGGCTCAAGTGATCCTCCCACCTGCGCCTCTAAATGTATTGGGATTACAGGGATAAGCCACTGCACTCAACCTGAGTATGTTTCTTGAAGGCACTTCTTAAAGTTTGTGGGGTTGGTTGGTTTGTTTTATATATCAGATAGGAATGGCAGAAAACACATCAACAAGATGTTTATGTCAATATCATATTAAATATAAATGATCCTATGTCCCAATAAAAAGCCATATATGGCAAAAAAAAAAAAACAAACCTAAAACACAAGTACATGTCGCCCAGAAGAAATGCACCTTAAACACAGAGTCAAACCTAGGATAAAAATAATGTACAAATAGATGCTAAAATAATGCTAAGACATCTGGAGTAACTGTTAGACCAAGTAGATTTAAAAGCTGGTTTGAATACACTAACTTAATAATAAAGGAGTCAATTGGTGAAGAGACATAACAAATATTTATGTACCTTTATTGCTCTGTATTGTGTTTTTATAAAGAAATACCCAAGACTAGGAAATTTATAAAGAAAAGAGATTTATTTGGCTCACAGTTCTGCAGGCTATACAAGAAGTATGGTGTCAGCATCTGTTTCTAGTGAGGCCTCAGGAAGCTTATACTCGTGGCAGAAGGCAAGGGGGAGCCAGTATGCCACAGTGAAAGAGAGGGAGGAAGAGAGGGGAAGCAAGAGAGAGGGGAGAAGGCACCTAGCTGTCTAAACAACCAGCTCTCATGTGAACTAACAGAGTGAGAACTCACTCATTACCACCAGTGATGACATCAAGATGACTCATTAAGATACCAAGCCATTCATGAGGGATCTGCCCACATGACCCAAACACCTTCCACTAGGCCCCACCTCCAACACTGGAAGTCACATTTCAACATGAGATTTGGAAATAAGAAACAACTGCATCCAGGATATTTTCCAAGATAAAACAATATTCAATCATTTTTAAAAGATTTTTGCCATACAAATATGTTTTCTCTTATTTCAATGAAATTAAATTTTTAAAAGTCAGTACAGAAATTTGGGGATTTTTGAGGCATTTATTTGTAAACAAAGTAATATGTGATTAAATAATCTGTTAGTCTTAGAGGAAATCAAAAAATAAAATTACAAAGTATTCAATCTAAACAAAAATGAAAATGCTACATATTCAAATGTATGGGATGCTGCAAAAGCAGTACTTAGGGGCACATTTATAGCATTAGAAAGAAGAATGTTTGTGAATAATTATGTTCCATATTAAGAAACTAAATCCAATGTAAATAAAAAAGGAAATAATAAAGACCACATCAGAAATCAACAAAATAGAAAACAGAACCATAGAGTAAGTAAATAGAATAAAAAACTCTATCTTATATAAGTTCCATAAGATTGATAAAACTTTAGCCAAATGGACAGGAAACAAAGAAAGAAGACACAAACTACCAATATCAGAAGTGAGAGAGATGGCATCACTATGTATTCTATAACTTTTAAAAATGGAAATAAATATTATGGACAACTTTATGTCAATAAATTCAACAAGTTAGGTAAAATGTAAAATTCCTTAATAGACACACATATCAGATCTCACAAGAAGAAACAAGTAACCTGTATATCATGTCTGTTAAATAAGTAGAATTTTTAGGCCTCACAAAGAAAATTTTAGGCCCAAATGTCTTTGCCGAGAAATAAAACTTTCAAACATTAAAAAAAGATACTAATTATCCATAAATTCTTTCACACAATTTAAAAGAATGAAGTGCTTTTCAACTCATTTTTGAGATTAATACTACTCCGATACCAAAACAAATACAGTATTAAAAATTAAAAAGAAAACTACAGACCACTATCCTTTTGATAACAAATCTGAAAGTTCTAAACAAATTTTTAATAAATCCAACTTAACATTAAAGAAAAGAAGAATGCCTCATGGCCAGTTTACCTTCATCTCAACAATGCAAGGGAGGCTCAATACTGAAAATATGTCAATGTAATTAATCATATTAACGAACTAAAAAGAGAAAAAGGATATGATATAGTTGGAGTCTCTATCTCCTCCCAAATCTGATGTCAAATTGTAATCCCCCATGTTGGAGGTGGGGCCTGGTGGAAGGTGATTGGATCATGGGGGTGGATTTTCCCTTTGGTGCTGTTCTCATTATAGTGAGTGAATTAGTGTGAGATTTGGTTGTTTAAAAGTGTGTAGCACCTCCCCCTTCTCTCTCTTCCTCCTGTTCTGGCCACGTAAGAAAGAATACCTGCTTCCCCTTTGCCTTCTGCCATGATTGTAAGCTTTCTGAGACCTTTCCAGCCATGCTTCCTAAATACTCTGCAGAAGCATGAGCCAATTAAACCACTTTTCTTTATAAATTATCCAGTTTCAGGTACTTCTTTATATAAGTGTGAGAATGGACTAATACAGGATGTTATCAATAGATGCAAAAAAATTAAGTAAATTATCTATTCCTAAGTAAAATTTTAAGCAAGCTAGCAATAGAGGGAAACTGCCTCAACCTAACAGAAAATCTAAATGACATCTACAGAAAATCTACAGTTAACATTAAAGATGAATGACTAAATGGTTTCCCCATAAAATCAGAAAAACAAAAACAAACAAAACAAACCAAGAATGTCCATTCTCACTACTTTCATTCTATATGGTATGGTATTGGAGGTTTTATCTAACACAGTAATACAGGAAGTGGACGATATCCAGATTAGAAAGAAGAAAGTAAAATGGACTTATTGATAGATTACATGAATCTCCATGTAGACATGGAATCAATCTAAATATATATCAATGGTGGACTGGATAAAGTAAATGTGGTACGTATACACCATGAAATACTACGCCACCATGAAATTGAGATTACATCCTTTGCGGCAAGATGGATGGAGCTAGAGGCCATTATCCTAAGTGAATTAACATAGGAACAGAAAAGCAAGGAAAGGGAAAAAAAGCATATGTTCACACAAAGTTTATTAGGAATGTTAATATCTACCTATTCGTAATAACCAAAACCGGAAAACAACCCTTAAAATCCACCAATAGGCGAATGGATAAACTAGCAACAAAAAGTAAACTATTAAAGCATACGACTACATGGATGAATCTCTAAAGAATTACAATGAATAAAAGAATCCAGACAAAAAAAGTACCTAATTTATGATACCATGTATTAAAAAAGTATAGAACATGCAACCTGATATATACTGACTGGAAGTAGAGCAGTGTTTGCCAAACTTGTTGGGCGTTTGAAAGGGGAATGGGAGGAGTAGTAGGGAGGGATCAGGAAAGGCTAAAGTGAAAATTTGACGTGTAGTGGAATATATTCATTATCTTGACTGTGGTGATGATTTCATGGTGCTACATGCACATGTCCAAACTTAAAAAGTTATACACTTTACAAATGTGAAGTGTATTGTATATCAATTATACCTCAATAATACTGTTAAATAGTAGAAAACTTACTTGAAATAGACATACTGTACTCGAAATCTCCAGGGAAATAGATAAGCTCCAAAGTATTCCTACCCTATCCTTGTCCCTCTTCTTTTGATTCAAACTCAGAGAGAGATGGAGAGGGAGAGAGGGAGGGAGAGAGAGAGAGAGAGAGAGAGAGAAAGAGAGAGAGACCAATCTGTTGTTCTTACTTGAGTCACGTTCCTACCATTTATGTAGGTTTGAAGTCTGTTCACACTGAAGATAATTTCTCAGAAAAATTTGAGATGCTATTCTGAAAAGAAAGAGAAAAAAATTACCAAACTAAACATATTATCTTAAGTATATTTATTCCAATTCACTTAACATTCAACAAATATTTAGTTATTGCTTACTACATCCATGACTGACATGGCGCCAGGGTTTGATATTTCACTGATGAAAAGAGAGAGCCATCCTTGGAAAGTGGTACAATGGGAGAAATGTATATACAAAGAAGTAGTGAGAGTAGTGATACAGATTCTTATTCTCTGAGTCTCTGGTCCTGTTCAAATCCATGAAATTATCTCACAGTTCAATCTAGCACACAGACATAAGGAGCAAACGAAATGTTTTAGGGCCATAAAAATAAAAAGAGTAGCATGCATTATAAAATTATAAAATTATAAAATTATAAAAATAAAAAGAGTAGCAGGCATAAAAATAAAAAAAGTAACAGGCATTTGGAGAAGAGGATTGGAGAAAAGCAAACTCCTTTAAGTGCAGTTTGAAAACAAAAGAGTGAGCAAGTGCAAACCAGAAGTTTATAAACTTGCAGCAAACAGTAAAAGAGAGAAAACAAACAAAGCCTTCCTATAGCTAAAGCACACTAGCTAGGTGAGTTCAAGATCAGCAGAAACTGTGCAGCACTATTGCAACAGACCAGAGTAGATGTCAAGAGTTTCTACGAGTTCACTGAATAGTAAGAACTGTGAAATCAATCCATAATATCTGTAGGTGGAAAGACCTAAGCTGACAAACTCCTCTACTGCTTACGGATGACAATTCATCCTGACAGTTAAGTTCTTTTTCGTATTCTGATCTGTTCAAAGTTGATAATATTAGTTGATAATATCTGTTCAAAGTAGCCACCTCATATGTGCATTAGGAGGCATACATGAGAGAACGTGCTTAAATTCCTTAGCAGAACACCTGCTTCAAGGTATGGTAGAAATGGTTTAGAAATTTTTGGAGATTCACGCTATATTACCTATAATTTATTAATTCTAATTATATTCATATTAGCTATATAGTATCTTGTATATATTCTTTTCTTCTATTCATTAAAATCTTTAAAGAATCTTCCTAGTTGCAGTCATTGCTAGGTATCTATTCTATACACAACAGAGTATCTCACTTATTCACTCCTTACTTCTTCTCTTCAGTACCCAGCAGAATGAGTAACACATATTTGATGAATAACAGGAATGAATTGGGAGCATTCTGTCTAAATATAGTAGTCAAGGGTCTTGTGGTCAGAGTAACAAAAGAAATTAGTTCTATAGCAGCAGAGAGAATACTTACCTGAACAACTTGCTTCTAATTGAATTTAATACTGAGAAAGGCCTCTAGGATCTCTAATATTTAAAGTCTACAGGCTTAAAGTTGTGCTTCCTGGTTTCAGATATAATGGTGCCCCATTTGCTTTAATAATGTGTTTCTGAAGAAAAATTTTCCTTCTATGCCTTATAATTGTAGGTAGAAATGTATAATTGCATATATATACATATATAAATATATATTTCAATTTATCTTACAATGAGTCAGTAAAAAAAAAAAATGAACCAGCCAATCACCATTTTGTTTTTCTTTAACCCTGAAGGTTTTCTCCCCATGATAGATACAAGAAACAAAAATTTGTCTTTGTGCAAGTAAATGTGCATGCAATTCAGGATATGCTCATTAATAATTACATAAATGCCACTCATATTTATTAAAAATTTCTTCAGATATGTATTTTTGGAAAATTATTTTTTACAAAATCATATACCAAGTTAATGTTCTGATTATTGCTTATTAGTGACATAGTATCTTATATATATTTGTATTAATTGTACATAATATTAATTGCAGTTTCAAATGTAATGATGCAAACATTGAAGAAAAGGCCTTGCTGGCTAACATTTTTCTCCATAGATTTTGTGAAAGACTGACTCTCTAATCAGGATTTTGAGCTCTTCAATTGCTGAACTAGCAAACAGTTTGTAAGTTACATATGGTACTAGCCAAAAATGCAGACTTTGCAAGACTTTCCAAGAATTTCAGAAATGGCACAAAAGGAAATATTAAGTGTACACAGTAGTAAAGGTATGATGAGGAAGACACATTCAATGTCAAAGTAAATTCGTTCAGAAAAAGAGCAGTACAGGCAATCAAGATAACCAGTGTTGCCACATCGCCCTTGAGAAAGGTATTGAGAATTCTGGCCTCCATCTTTGCTAGAGATAAACTCATCACTTCACAGCTCAAGCTATCCAAAATAGAAAATGCTTTATTCTTACTCTCATATAAATGGGTGAAATGACAAGCCAAGCAACGGAAGTATTTTTCAATGATCAGAAAAGCCACCTTATACCTTCTCTTGCCCCCTTCTCTCAGAAATCCCTCAAACTAATCCATGTGCCATATGAAATTAGTTGCATTAAATTTATTTTACAAGATCCTAATAGCTTTGGACCAACAACTTAGCCAACTAATGAAAGCAACTTCTGACTTGGAAACATTTCTTTCCATTTGGAAATACTGCAGCCAAGGAAAAATTTTTTGAAAAAAATATAGAAGGCAAATAATAATCTGTAATAAGAGAACTGAATTGTGAATAAAATAGCATACTGATGAAGAAGAAAGATGCATGACTGCCCTCTCCAAGGCCTATGTAACGGGGCCTTTTTGGAAGTTAGGATTGATTGGATTGGCCAGAGTCTGTTTTGTTGTGCATAGAGCTTCCTGTTGGCTGGCCTGATACAACACGCTAGTAACTAATTTGGGCTGGAGCATCATTATTCTCCATGAAGAATTTAAAGAAGATCTTGACTTGAGCTGATTGCAAGAGAAGTCATGCTGTGCCATGCAGTATAAAAATATCATCAGTCTTATGCCACTGGCACATTCAAACACCTAGTGGGATAAGCCAGGCATCAATGTTCAAGGTTTTATATAAGGTAACAGCTGCTTTGGTCAGACAGTTAATTAAATATGTTAATTTCCCATACAACCAACAGTAGCGACAGCAGATCAAAGAGGGATTTTATGACATTTCTGGGTTCTCTCCTATGCCCAGGACGATGGATTGTGCCCACATCGTCTCCCAATGTCTTTTGTGAAATGGTGCTGCCTTTCCCCTTTGGAAATGGCCGTGTTCTATGACATTGCAAATATCGTACATGTTTCGGTACCACATTAACCACTGCCAATTGTCACCACTCCAGTCTTAAAAGGCTATTTGGGTCTGATCCTGCTTGAAGTGTTTGGTTAGTCAGTAAATATCACAAATCATGCTGAAGGCAGGGAATGGGATCTTTCTCCATTTGCTTCATTCTAGCTTGGCATTTATGTTTTATCTTCATGGAACTGATAGGACACATATTGTAAATCATTGTATGAGCAATGAAAAGATTCCATCCTAGGCATGCAGAAGCATCAAAAGATTGTTCCAGATTGTGTTACAAGTTAATCACATGGAGTGCACAGAACTCAGAGTACATGTTTAAACATAATACTCAAATGTGCTTTGTGGCAATATATGACACTATGTGAGAAGGAAAATGTTCTCAATTCATGAAAAATGCTAATCACACTATCTAGCAGTTATAAATATAACTGTGACATGGAACCATTTATAACCCTTTTTGGACCATACAGGACTCTGAGGATGGCTAGGGAGATTGTCCTGTCTTTGTGATGACAATTGCTTCTCTTGCCTTAAACAAGAGGTTCAGAGAAACTGTACTCTCAAAGAGCAATTGGAGCTGGTCCGGATTTGGTAATTAGCATTTTGATAGAAATATTTATTAGACTACAAATTTCTTGGGGAACTTCAAAATGCTCATACTTGCTGATTAGGTAATCACCACTAGAAAACATATATTCTCAGGACTAGTGTAACTTTTTAAAGAGGGGTGATGATTATATAGCACATGTATTATTGACATTGCTTAAAAACGTCTATATTCCATGCTATTATATCTGAAAGCAAAGTGATGTGGTACAAAATAATAATGAACCAGCATTTCTGTCATAATTGCCATCATGTCTCTATTTTCTCATTTGGAAAATGAGGGACTTGAGGAAATAAACTTTGAGATGACACCCATGTCTAATTTTCTATTGAAGGCAATGTGATAAAATAAAAACATTCTGGCCCATCACTAACCAGCTGGCAATCATATAAAATGCTCAATCAACACCACAAAAGGCAGAAAAAGAGTGGAAGACAAAAATAGGAACAAAGAACAGGGGAAACAAACAGAAAACAGTAACAAATTTAGTAGATATTAATCCAACTATGTCAGTATTCACTTTTAATATCAATGATCTAAATACACTAACTAAAAGACAGAGATTGTCAGAGTGGATCAAGAAACAAGACCCAACTATATATTGTCTGTGAGAAACCCACTTTAAATTTAAAGTCACATAGAGATAAAAAGCAGATGCATGGTGAAAGATATCAGGCTAACACTAAACAAAAGAAAGCAGAAGTAGTTGTATTAATTTCAGATGAAACAGACTTCAGACCAAGTCTGTTTATCCCTGTATCAGGGACAAAGAGAGGCATTACGTATTGATAAAGGAGTCAATTCTTTAAGAAGACATAACAGTCCTTGATGTATACATACCCAATAACAGAGCATTAAATAACTGGAGCAAAAACTGATAGAACAAGGAGAAATAGATGCAGCTATTATTGTAGTTGTATGCTTTAACATACCTCTATCAGAAATGAACAGGTTAACCAGACAGGAAATCAGTAAGGATGTAGTAGAATTCTACAATACCAAGCAGCTGAATAAAATGGACATCTATAGATTGCTTTATCCAACAGCAACAGGATATACATTATTTTCAAGCTCACACGGAACACTCACCAAAATTCACCAAATTCTAGGTTAAGAAACACAGCAAATGTAAAAGAATAGAAGTCATAAAATGTCTGCTCTCAGACTACAGTATAATTAAACTAGAAATCAATAACATAAAGATAACTGGGAATATTCGAAATAATTAGAACTTAACACATGAATCTATGAAGATAAATTTTAAAATACTTTCAACTAATTGAAATGAAAATAAAACTTACCAAAATCTATGGAATGAAGCAAAAGCAGTTCTTAGAGGGAAATTTATGGCATTGAATGCATCTATTAGAAAATAAAAAATACGAAATGAATCACTTATACTTCTATCCCAGGAAACTAGAAAGAGAGCAAATCGAATCCAAACTAAGCAGAAGAAAAAGAATAATAAGTATTAGAGCAGGGAACAATAAAATTGCAAACAGGAAATCAATAAATCCAAAAGCTGTTTATTTTTTAAATATCAAAGGTCTTTTCCTTTGAAAAATCCAGAGATCAAAAACCATGCTAAGAAAAAGAGAGAACACACATTGCTAATATCAAAAATGGAAAAGGGGACATCACTACAGAGCTCATGGACATTAAAAAGATAATGAACTATTTGACATATAGCAAGTTTTCTAATATGAACAATTCATAAAGGACATTTCAAAAAGATAGTTGTAAACATATAATGAAAGATGGATACCAAAGCCTAGCATAGGTCTATAAAACTTGCTGAAGAAAAAAAAAAGCCATTTTTGGAGTAAAAATTTGATTTAATTAGGAAAAGGACATCTGTCTGTCAGAAAATGAGACACTAACATGTAGCATAGATGAGGCATCACTATTTACTTATCTTTCTTCAAGTACTGTCATCTAGGAGATTAGTGAGAATTCAACCAGGAGAGAGCAGAATCAATATCACAAGGAGGAGGAAGATTTTCAGAGTAAGAGAAAAGAGAAATCCAGTAGCCAGTGGTTTTATTTCATTTCAGATCTCTAGGTCCATTGGAGTTTCCTCCTGAGGGAACAAATGTAGATTCTAACTATGACTGCAGAACACATGAAATACCTTAGAGGTTGAGAGAGTGAGAGTGGGGTGATTACTGAAATTATAAACTTATAATCTTAGAATCAATGTTCAGCATATTAAATATGAATTGTAGGTCATTTTAAAAATAACAGTGATAGTTGATATGAAACTGTCTGCTCTTCCCTGAATGGGCAGTTGGAGGATGGAAGTGACGTGCAGACAGCAGTTTCCCAGGGCCTCAGTTAGGCAATATTAATCCAGGGCACAATGACCAAAACAAGCATCTTGAGATTTCCAGGTCAGTGACAAGATAACAAATGATGAGCTGGTTTTCCAAATGCAAAGATATCTAATGAAATGAAGGTTACAAAATAAAAAAGGACAAAGATTGCACAGCTGCCAAATTATGAGATTTCAGTTCATGAGTAAGAATTTGCACAGATGTCAGACGTTTGTTCTGGTTTATATGCAGTGACTGCTACCTCAAAAAAAAATCAGGAACCAAAAAAGAGCCCTCATCGCCAAGTCAATCCTAAGCCAAAAGAACAAAGCTGGAGGCATCACACTACCTGACTTTAAACTATACTACAAGGCTACAGTAACCAAAACAGCATGGTACTGGTACCACAACAGAGACATAGATCAATGGAACAGAACAGAGCCCTCAGAAATGATGCCGCATAGCTACAACTATCTGATCTTTGACAAACCTGACAAAAACAAGAAATGGGGAAAGGATTCCCTATTTAATAAATGGTGCTGGGAAAACTGGCTAGCCATATGTAGAAAGCTGCAACTGGATTCCTTCCTTACACCTTATACAAAAATTAATTCAAGATGGATTAAAGACTTATATGTTAGACCTAAAACCATTAAAATCCTACAAGAAAACCTAGGCAATACCATTCAGGACATAGGCGTGGGCAAGGACTTCATGTCTAAAACACCAAAAGCAATGGCAACAAAAGCCAAAATCGACAAATGGGATCTCATTAAACTAAAGAGCTTCTGCACAGCAAAAGAAACTATCATCAGAGTGAACAGGCAACCGACACAATGGGAGAAAATTTTTGCAACCTACTCATCTGACAAAGGGCTAATATCCAGAATCTACAATGAACTCAAACAAATTTACAAGAAAAAAACAAACAACCCCATCAAAAAGTGGGCAGAGGACATGAACAGACACTTCTCAAAAGAAGACATTTATGCAGCCAAAAAACACATGAAGAAATGCTCCTCATCACTGGCCATCAGAGAAATGCAAATCAAAACCACAGTGAGATACCATCTCACACCAGTTAGAATGGCCATCATTAAAAAATCAGGAAACAACAGGTGCTGGAGAGGATGTGGAGAAATAGGAACACTTTTACACTGTTGGTGGGACTGTAAAAGACAAGCTTTTTTTGTTGGGTTGATTGTTTTGATTTTTAGCTGCAAATGTGTTGTTCTATCACATTATCCTCTTTGAAATGACACATAGTCACCAAATTTTGTGTTTTATAACAAATACAAAAAGTTTTATAAATTAATAATTATCCTAAAAGTGTTGAACTCAGGTCTGACACAATGGCAATTAATTTCAGAGGATCTGAAAATAAATAAATGTAAAGGCAGTATTTATATTTTAAAAAGAACTGCCCCAAATTAAGAGAACTTCCTTGTCACGAGCCTGTTGTGAATCAATATTGCAATAAAATTTTTCATGAAAACAAGACGGAATTAGGAGAAATATATTCTTCTAGGGAACAGGAGTGACAGCTTTTTCTTTTCTGCATCAGTCAGAATGCAACCAGAGTTTTAAATTCAGTAATTGATAGCACATTTAAGAGCGATGTTGGCAGGCTGAAGTCCAGAGGAGGTGATTAAGTGGTGAGATGAAGTCGGAAAAGGGCCTTGTTCCTGGGTCGGGCATTGCCCAGTGCCACAGGCAGAGTTCTAAAGATCTGAAATCTATCATTTCCTTTTATCGTCATAACAAACTTAGACAATAGAAACTAGCATTATTCCTATCCCACAGTTAAGTGAATAGTCATCTTCCTAATACTGAGAATAATCATTGTTAAACGTTCATTTTGTGAAAGACTTATCAAGGAGCACAACTAGAATGATGCAGTTATGGTGGAGAAACCCTAACATCCTATAAGGTTCTAGATTTATTTACTCTTTGATGTTCTTCTCATCTTCATCCCCCTAGACCCCTTGGGTCTCAAAATTCAACTAAAGTTTACTTATGTTGGTGAGCATAAACATGAATAATGATGTTAACATAAACTTTACCTACACCATAACCTTACCTATACCATTATATATAATATAGATCAAATGTAGATAACTATAAATTTATATTGACTCTCAGTTCACCATCCATTTTATATATGCCATGAAATTAGAAAAAAAACCTAAATATTTCAGCACCTTAATTAATTGTTGTTTTACTTTGTTAGTTTAAATAACTGAATCCCTTCTTAGCTATTCCTCTATATTTTTTCTATTTTTTCCAATGTTTAATTATTTACTTAAAAAAAATTGAACCAGTAGGTAAACAAAGACAGGGGACAAATAAAGAAAAAGTTCCATCTATCACTGCTCTGACACCAATTCTGTGACATCAATAAGATGTCCTGAATTTAACTGAATTCCAGCACTCACTACCTGGTGTCAGCACCTGATTCCACGAGTCAAAGGCAAAGTTCCCCAAAAGCCTATCCTTACTTCAGACATCAGTCACAAACTTTGGGGGCCACTTCTGACTGACCAACTATACATTTAGGGATTCCCACCACCCTCTCAAGTTTGATAAGTTGTGAGAACAACTCACAGAACTCACTGAAAGCATTTTCCTTGATTGTGGTTTTGTTATAAAGGATACAAATCAGGAGCAACCCAAGCAGAGACACGTAGTGTGAGGTCTGAGTGTGGGCTCTTCATGCACAGCTTCTACACCCTCCCCTCCTGGAACGTGGGCACATCACCTTCCCAACACTGCAACATATTTGCCAACCAAAAGATCCACTGAACCTCACATTCTAGAATTTTCACTGGGGTGTCATTAGACAGACATGGTTGAGTAAATCACTGGCCACCTGATGGAACTCAGTCTCCAGCCTTCCTCTTCTCTTCTAGCTGACTCAAAATGCCAACCGTCTAATTACATGATAGGTCTTTCTGGTTAGAAACCCCTTTCCTGAAACTATCTCCACCCCTACCTACTCACCAGTAGTCACTTCATTTGCACAACAAAGATATTCCTAAAACATGAAAATGCCAAGGGTTCTTGTCAGGACCCAGGGACAAAGACTAAATATATGTTTTATTGTACCATGTTATCTATTTACCTATGTAGCTGCTTAATGTATTTTACTCTAAAAATGACAGATCCTTTCTATACAACCACATTTAAACTTTGAGAAAATATCTAGTTGATTTGAATGAGTTATATTCAAACATCAGAAAAATTCATGTTTTAAGAACATTTGCCACTTTGGTAATGAGTAATGAGGAAATGCAGAGAGAGATTTTATTGATTAGCCATGCCCAGAATGATTCTGACGACCCCTCACATTCTGCCCTTTATAGTAGTTATCTTAGGTTAAGGATCAACCTGCTCATGTTGGAGTGAATCTAAATTGAATGACTGGAAAGAATTTGCAATGTTTTCCCCTACCCTTTTGTCAGTGAAGCACTGGCTTTAAACTTTCTCTTTACCATGAAGCATTCACAGTGATATTTTAATTAAGTCGCCCTGTTTAGCCAACAACTCAATCTGATGCTTTTCATGGGAGGTTTCTGGGTCTAAATATATCTCTAAGAGCAAAGGTGTATTATCATTTATGTCAGAAAGTGACATGATCTTCCTACTTGTTAATCCATAAATAAGGATATGTCTATCAAAGGCAGAGAAAATGAAGGGGTGGGAAAAGAAACAATGCGTAGCAGCAGCGTTTCTGTGTGTGTCTAGCAGAGCATGAGAAAATGAGGATGATGCTGGTTTAGTTTCCGTTCTATTCATCCCTGAAGTTGTGTAGATAACATAATAAATGAATACTGTAGTTCCTTTAATTCAACCTAATGCACACTCACTCTATGAGCTTTATAGCTTTCCTAAGGTTTTGTGGCAATGTTTGTAGAAACTTTAGAACAACTGTGAGGTCTACAGGGGATAAAGTCCCTGAAAAATGGAGTGCTCTGTTAGATGGAGTGGAGACGAAGGGCATACATCCTGCTTATTATGCACACTCAAGGCTTGATGCAAATGCTGACTTGACAGGTAGAGATCAGAGAATTACCGTGTCTGTTCACAGTCCCTGAAATGACATCCTCTGGATACAGCTTCCTGCCAGGGGAGAAACAGACTATCTGGTATTTTGACAAAGGAGAGTTTATAAACACTCGAGAAAACTTGGACCTTTGGCAAAAGAGAGATTATGGGAGGGGGCAGGGATGCAGAGTCAAATCAAGAATGTCTGGATGAAAGTCAGCCAGTACTAAACAACATTGCTGAAGAATCTAATGATGTGTGTTTTAGTTGCAGAGAAGGCTGAGTAGCAGTTTGGGACATCTATTACTTATTTTTCTTATTGTGCCATAAAACATATAAACTTCTAGTAAAAATCATTCTGAATAATTTCTAATTAAGTTAGGGCAGAAAAAGAGTGTGAGACTTACATGTAGATCTTTATATCTTGGGAATGAAATATTTTCACACCCACAAGATGCACTTGAGTGATTTAAGCTACTCTCCTAGTTATAGAATTTCTGTAACTGTTGCTCATCAGGTGAGAGAGGAATATGACAAGGTTACTGTTTGAACCTTAGGAAGACTACAAAAGAGGCAAAGCTACCTTGGTGACAGTTGCAGTTTTTTATATTGACAAGTTCTTATTTAATTAGCTGCATGTCTTTCTGTCACTATAGCTACTGCAAAGGTTTCATTATTCATTAAATAAGCAATGAATATAGACAAAAATTGCAGCCACATGGGCTGCACAAATGCATTTTCATATTATTATCATGTTGCCAACTTGCAACTCTTCGAAGTCTGAGTAAATGTTTTGACAAGAAGAGACAGCAAGGACAAATAAGAAGTAGCGGTCTTGAAGAAATTCAGCCCCAGTTCTAACAGCTTTAAAGTCTTAAGAGTGTTTTCGCTGGGGCAGTACCAGATAAATTGCTCTTATATGTGCATGCAAGAGACTAAAATTCCTTTGAAAGTTTATAATTTCTCATGGGAAAACACAACATAAAAGTAACTTTTACTCATAGAAAAACAAAACCATATTTTCCTGTCAACCTTTGCTGTTGGGAATTTCAAACTTTTTGCATTTTTTTCCTGTGATTCTTAGTTGGCCCAAGGGACAGGCGTTTACAACATAATTTACTTTCAACGTGTCTCTGTAAATCATTGTAATACTCTCTATTGCTTGTGGAGAGAAGAAAGAAAAAAAAACCCCAACAGAGTTTTATGTCCCACTTTCCCTAGACTCCGACAGCCTAAACTCAAACAGAAACTTTCCCTTTTAATGTCCACATGCAAAGACACACACACACACACACACACACACACACACACACACACACACACACACAAGAAATGCTTACAATGAGTACAGGTAAACTTAGAACTATGGGCAGGCTCCAAGGGAAAATTTGTATTTTAAGGTTAATTGGGAGAGGTGAGAGTTGTCCTAGGTGATGTGAAAATTGTAGAACTATTCAAATCATTGCAGAGTAGGTGGGTCGCCTTCAGCCAAATGACTTAAAATCATTTTTTTCGTAAAAATCCTAAGGACCTGTTAACACACTTTTGCCAAGCTATTAATATCAAGGATCATTCAGTTTTATATGAGAATTTGATGACTGTACACTGGTTGAACCTTCACCTTTTACAACCTTAATGGGGATTTATTAGCTATTTCACAGTGTGTAAATTTGAATCTAGGTCAGATGAGGAAGAAAAATAGGGCATATCGAGACCTAAAGAGTAATCTGAAAAATAATACATCAGAGAAAAAAAAAAGGAAAGAAAGAAATGGTGCAAAATTAAACAGATGACTAGAAGTTTCTTAAGCAATCTGAGATTTGAAGGCAGAATCTGCTAAATTAGGATTCAATGTAGACCATTTGAGCTCAAATGCAGGTGACTAGTGAATTTGGTTCTTAAACAGTGCTGCAGATTAAGGAGTTAAAATAGCTTATTAACCTGCTTCGGCTAACTGTCTATAACAGGAAATGTAACCCAGGTGGGTTTGATATTCACAAGATTAAAGCTTATGTCTACCATCAAATGGTGACCACATTAAAGCTGTTTTAATGAGGCCAGGGGAGATAATGAATGAATGTTGCTTATTCACTGCAGAGGAGACAGCCTGACCTTATTCTAACCTCTTTGCTGCCAGGTATCTAAAGCAACATGTTAGATCTGCTTAAGGCCAAAATGGGATGGTCCAGAAGATAAAAACAAGCCAAATGCTTAGGAGAATGATTTTGCTGGTGTTAAAGCCAAAAAAAAAAAGTATTCTTCCTAGAATCCTTATAAAAAGGACAGGGTGTAACAGGATGGTAATCATCCTCACTGTCACCTTTATCACAGACACAGCCATCAGTTTCATCAGGCAGTTTCCTATGGTGCCCCTCAATATTGTCCAGTTACAACACCCAAGGAAAATAATCTATGTAAAAGAATGGGTGGAGGAATTTTATTTAAGGATCTAACTCTCTGCTGGTTTAACTTAATCCTGAGTAAATTTTGGAGGATTTAGAGGGGCTGCTTATCTTTCAGGTAAGCCTTCATAAATATCAAGCATTTGATAGATTTAAGACAGCAGTGTATTAGAGATTGCACTTGCTAGAAAATAGGCAGAGTATAGCAAATTCTATTGCCAATTTGTGTTTCCACTTGTTTTGCCAGTCAGCAGGAGTAGGAGGTAGGTCTTTGTGGAAACTGAGGGCCTAGTGATGGTGTTTCCCTAATAAAATATAATTTGTCTTCTGCTAAAAGGTGAACTAAAGCAACCATAATTAGAAAAGGTGGGAAAGGCATGAAATACTCTGTCACATATTTTGGTCATTGAGTACAAAAACTATCAAGTAAGGGAAAATTAATACAAGTGAGAATATGTTTTAAGACTTGATTAACATAGATACAGTAAGTAATTTAAGTTACAATAGCTTCAAAATTTTTTCGGAAAGAAAAGAAATGCATTGGATGGAAATGATGGAGTTTACATGAACTTTGTATTGGAATGCTCTTTCTCTTCAGTAAGTTTATCAAGAACGTTAATAGATGTGTTAAATGAATACTGTAATTGTCCACATGTGCACAGCCTCGGCTTTTTAAGGACGGATATCGTTAGCTTAAAATACTGAAGGAAACTTAAGCCAGAGGGGGAAATCCTTAAAATTACTTTCCAGGCCAGATTTATTTTGGCAGTCACATTCAGGAAGCTATGCAGTGTACCAAGTTTTGAATATTGTATTTGGACACTGATCCATAATTGTAGTCATCAGTTTACTGACAACCATCTGCTTGGACATTACTCCCACCTTCTAATAAGTAATGTTAAATTAAAATGGTAACCCCCAACAAATGGCAACAGACAATTTTGGCAACAAAAGTAAAAATGATAATAGGACCCTTAAACTCACACAAAATTATGTCAAGTAGTGATCCTATTTCATCATTATCTAAACACATTTAGATAAAGTTATCAATGCTTTTCATCACAACCAAGATCCTGGAAAAGATGATCTCCATCTATCTTTGCTTCTTCATCTGTCACTTCTCTACCCACAGCAATGAGTCCTAGTAGTCAAGTCAAACGGAAAGTTTTCTGTTATCTTGCATTAACTGAGCCATTTGATGTTATGGAAGCAAGATAATGGTTCAATAAGTGTTGGATGACTCTACCCTTGTTGGTGTTTTCTTAGCGTAGCTACCGTATATATCCTGATGACTCTCCAATATCCATGTCTAGTCATCTTACAGCAGGTTCAAAAGCTATGTAATTAATGACTTACAAGGTGTTTCCTTTTAAGTGTTTCACAGACATATTCAAATAAAAATGCTTGATTAAAAAAATAAAGACTGCAGGTGGGGTTTTTAAAAAATAAATAAAAATTTAAAAAGAGAAAAAAATGCTCAAAACCAAACATGGTTTTCCACTCCTCTTACCCCTGATGCAACATTCACCAAACCTGCCCTTTTATCTCAAGTTTTGTTAAAATCTCAGGGAAAAGAATCACTCAAAAACCTAGAGTCATCATTGGTTTCTTCTTCTCCCTTCTTTTTCATAAACCAGTTAGTCACAATGTCCTGCAGATTCGGTTGTAAATAAATGATAATAAATAAAGATTTGCCTAAAACAAAACAAAATCATTGTCTTATTTACCTGAAAACTTCAGGCTTAATTGGTTCTCTGGCTGAAATTCTGCCTCTGGACCATCTGCATTGTTTTGATTGTTGGTAGATTTCCAATCATGGTGGCCAGATGGCTGCCAATAGTTCATATTCCGTCTTCCAGAAAATCCAGCTGAAAGAAAGAACTCCTTTCACACAAGTTTCACACAACATCTGTAAATCTAATTGCATTGTTTATGCTTGGCCTGAATTAGATCAAGTGCTTATCCCTGATCTAAGCAGTGCAGGTAAGAAGAGGAAGCCACCTGACTGGTCAGGTCTGAATTGCCCATCCACATCTCTCTAGACCCAGGCTAATGTCACCTAAAACACAAGAGTTAGAATGGTGGTAGGTTTAAAGTACAGAAATTAGGAGAGAAGTTAGTAGTATATTTCAAGAATGTATTTTTTATCTTTTTTTCCTAAAAGTGAGGGAGACAAATATAGAAACAAAAATAAAAATGTGAATGTTTTAAAGCATACCCATGCTGTAACTTTAAGTATGAAGTAGCAATTGGGTAAAAGTAGGCATATTTTGGAAGTCATTTGAGTAGGTCTGTTTACTAGGAGGTCCCCTTGGAAAGCTTCTGTCTCTATCTTCTAAGCAGGCAACAATGTTTATACATAGGAAGTCTTAATGCTTTTATTCTTTCAAAACAAGTTCTGGATTTTAAAAAGGTAATTAATTTAGCTTTTTCTAACTTAAATAGTAGAATAATAGTTCAAGGGACAGACTGGAAATACGAAGAGAAAGTTTTTTTTTTTTTTTTTTGGTTTGAGGAAAACTCAGGAATGACTTAAGTCATGGAGATTAAGTACATAAAGATATTTCATACTAATTTTATCCACCAGCTGTTTCTTTCCACTGCAAATTAAACAAAGGGAAAAGCTTAATTTGCAGAAAGAGGATTTAGATCAGGCATAGGAATCTGATGTTTCCGTGCATATTGAATGCACCTGTAGCAAGAGCAGACCGACCCTCAGGTAGCTTTGGCATGAAGTTGTGCTTCGTCTTTCTACGACAGCACAATGATGGTTTCTCCCCTCCCCCTGTGCCCCCCTCCCTCCGTGCTCCTCTCTGATCCTTTCTGATTAAGGAAGCATAAAAGCTCTCAGGGTTGGTGGGTGCTAAAATACATTCACCATGGGAAGGAGGTCTATGTCTTTCTCTTCTGATACATTTCTAATAATCTGTGAAAGATGCTATCTGCCCAGAGTGGTTTATATCTGTGATTCACCTAGAGGGCTTGTTAAAACACAAATGGCTGGGCCCCTCCTTCCAGAGATTCTAACTCAGCAGGTCTAGAGTGTGTCTGGGAATTTTCATTTCTATAAAGTTTCCCAGGTGATACTGAAGCTGCTGCTCTGGACAACCTATTTTAAGAATCAATAGTTTCAATATTACCCTGTTGTAGCAAAAAAAAAAAAAAAAAAAGCCTTTGGAGATTATTTTATAATTAGGTGACTGAAATGCAGGGTCCCAGGTAGTTTCATACATTTAATAAATTAATTGTAAGGCTCTATAAGTAGTATTTTCCTAGAATCCCTTTTATGAAATAGGGCTCATGAGAGGACTGAAAATCTTACTTTTAGAGAACTCTCTGGCTTGTGACCTTCTCCCCAAGTGATTGAACATTTTCCTACAGACCCAGGTCCACTCCATTTCCTACCCAGTCTTCAGCCAGCATATTTTCCAGCCCCAACTAAAGAACAGAGATTAAATCAGAACTGAGAGAATAAGGCCTGGGTCTTTATATTTTTACATGACCCCCGACCCAGTGGAAAGAAAATGCTCAGTTCTCCTAATGTTTCTCCACTGGGTTTTTGCAGTTTAGTATAAATAACTTGTAACAGTATTCTACACAGATTCAAAAGTGCTGCATCTGAAGCAACTTAGATTGCAGTGGAGATGGGATGCTTTGGAAAACTTAGTTTATTTGAAAAGTGATTTGTGTGATGAAGAAGGCACTGCTATCAAAGAATCACATGGGGAATCTGAATAAAATTGTTAAATTGTGAGTATGGAATAAAACCAATATTTTTAAGTGAACAAATTTTATAGAAAAGGTGATGTCGGTATGCCTGAATAATAATATTATGAATAAATTAGATGTCACAATGAGAAGACAAACTTCTCTATGTGATCTCTCCTTTTCTGTTGAATGAACTGGCCCTTTGACTACCTAGAGTACCTCACTCATGAACTGCTCAAGCCAGGGCATGAATCTCAAAGCACAGTATATATTCCAGTTGGGTTGGGAAAAAACTTTAAATCATTATAATTTTTCCCTTCCTTTTTTTGTTTGATGCGGAAAATTAAGGGTACAGAGGACAGAAGCTCCGTGAGACATTTATTATTTTTCTCTTCTATTCCCTAACCTTGGAAGTTCCAGGGACCCGGTTTTATTGATAACACTTTAGTGTCATCAGAAAAATCTGCCATCATTATAAAATTAGTCCCTTTAAATTGGCAGAAAGAGATGTTTCACCACCCATTTTATGTATGTATGAAATCACGACTGAGAAAACTCATTGAGATAATGCACAAAAAAACAAGGCTCTCTTACGGAGATTTAGTTATGAATTATTAATATACTTTGAATCTGTTGTTTTACAAGCTTCCTTTACGCAACCCCTGAATCTTTTAGGGACTTGGGGGTAGGCAGATACTAGTTTTGATCCTACCTTCCACCAAGTGATTCAGCCTGAAATATCTCTTTCAGTGAGTGCTTGGAGCTTTCAGTGAGGAGAAATGAAGACATCCTCCAGAGTATCCCAGCCTGAAATGGAGCACAGGCGCTGTCCTTTAGGAAATGGTATAGTTTGCCAATTCCTTTTACTCTACAAATTGTATCCATTATGTGGGCATTCCTGATTCTCACTGTGGTCAAAAACACATTTTGAAAAAAAAAAATACCCCAAACTTCAGATTTTTTTTTTTTGCATATAATTCTATCAAATTCATTTTAAAAGAAAAGGCAAGGCAACTATTGGGTGAGAGATGAATCCAGTAATCGTGAGCCTTTCAGATGGCAAGTTTCGAAAACTCAAGAGGATGATGCATTTTGGAAGGGATCACAATGACTTATGGAACACCTTCATGTTTTAACTCCACGTGAACACCCACTGAGGACAGACCTTCGGGGAAAGCCGGTCCTTGAGGAGTCCTCATTCTGGCTGGTCTCACATAGGATGAATGTTTTAAGGCTCCCTTTAGTTTGCTTGCTTATGGTTTCATGTCTGTTATTTGCTACACAGGACCCTTTGAAGGCTTTGAATAATTCTGAAGAAATTAGATATTCTATAAATTGTTGTTAAGATCTATCTTGAATTGAGTGTGTGGTTCAAATGCCACCATGAAATAAAAATGGGAAAAATTATTTTCATAGAAGTATGTTTTCTGTAATTCTGGAGACTTGGATAAAGAAACTCATAAGTAGATGTAAGTGATAGGATTAACTGAAGTCTTCATATTTATGTCTTGGTGATGTTTGTGGTAGTATTTCCAAAATGAATAATAGATTTAAGATGTGTTAAAGCTCAGTAATATCCCATTAATGTTTCATCAAATTAGTATAATTTTTTCTTCCCCATTTATGGAGCATATTTGCCAGTGGTTTATCTCTGTCAGTTAGCTGATTAAGCTTCACAGACAGAACCATTGATATTATGTGATATATGTGTATATATGAAGTATATGAATTAACTTTGTATTAGTCTAGGTTCTCCAGAGAAACATATGTGTTTCTTCATATATATATGTATATGTATAAATATGTTCACTTGTTATAAGGTATGTATATATATATATATATGAATAACAATGTGTGTGTGTGTATATATATATTATATAAAGAATATGTTATGTCACAATGAGAAGACAAACTTCTCCATGTGATCTTTCCTTTTCTGTTAAATGAACTGTTATAATATATAACATACTATATATGTTACAAGGAATCAACTCACATGGTTATGAGGGCTGAGAAGCCCCAATATCTACAGTAGGCATGCTGGAGACCTAGGAAAGGTGATGGTAGAGTTCCAGTCTTGAATCTGAGCTTGAAGGAGGGAGGACAGCATGATCAATATCTCAGCTTGAAGATAGGCAGAGAGAGCAAATTCTCCCCTACTCTGCCTTTTGTTCTATTTAAACCTTCAACAGATTAGATGAAGCCTACCCCTATCGGGGAAACGCAACCTGTTTTACTCAGTCTACTGATTCAAATGTTAATCGTACCCAGAAACACCCTCACAGACATGCCCAAAATAATGTTTAACCAAATATCTGGACACCTTGTGGCCCGGTCAGGGTTAGCCCTTTTCTCCTTATTTTCTTGTTTTTTTTTTTTTTTTTTTTTTTTTAATAACTTGAATGTATGTCTTTATTGGTACACTAGCACTGTTTTAACCCAACTAAAATCTGAAGTGAAATGACATTCTTCTGGCTTTTGTCTGAACTTTATATGTTTTGATTTTCTTGCCTAATGATCATATACTTTCCAAGTTTTAAAATACAGAAATACTCTTGTGTGTATTTTGCATTAAATGACAAAGATCTTTTACATAGGTCATACTCTAAGCCTGAGAGTTGACCATTAGTTACTAAGCAATAATATTTACACCATACATCATTTATTTATAATACATAAATGTTTTATATTGTGTGGAGCTGTGTGTATAGCTCTTTCCTGGTTTATCTCCATGATTAAATTTTCTGCATGGAATTGTAGAGTATGGAGTATGGCACAACTCACATGAGTAGAAACAGTTATCTAAGTCATGAATCCTATCCCACCTCCACCCACTTATTGTAATATTTCTCTTCAAGGAACTCCTTATATATCATTAAATAATTAAAGAGAAGAGTTGATTTATTTTGCTTTCCTTTATCTATAATGACCTTAAAAGAGGAAGGCGAGAAGGGAAACAGAATGTTGATGCTGTTAATAACTATATGTAATGTTTTACCATGGTTTGCTGGAGGGAGAATAAGCAAGCTCAATTTTCTTCTTCCTTAGCAGGCCCCTTGGGGTGGGGAAAGCACTCCAGATTGGTCCTATAAAGCATCCTCTTGTTCTCAGCAGGTGCCAGACTGTTCTGGCATGTTGCCCATGTCCATATATATGGATACATATGTGTGTGTGTGTGTGCATGTGTCATATATAAATCATATGTCTCCATAGAGAAACCAAAGATCAGGTAACCCTTGGAAGGGAAGTCAGATCACACCACCCTATCTTGAAAGGTAAACATTCTTTCTTTCAGAGAGCACATAATTACACACATCCTACCTCTCTCATATTATTCTAGTATTAAGAATCTCTCTAATATTCAAAACCATTATGTATTCTATGAGTTATTATATATTATAAAATTTAAAAATAATTAACAGTGTATAATTAGGTTACAGTATGACTGAATACTGATAACGTATTTCATACCTTGTGTATTATCACTTGGTTCCAAAGGTTGTAAAATTGTTCTAAACATTTTTTTTCCTATTCAGAGTTTTACACAATCACCATGTTTGGAGAAATGTTATTTTTCTTTGATTTTGCCTTGCGTAAAAATGAGCTGTTATTCATGACAAAGGGTATCCAAAATTCTACCTCCTCTCTGAAATGTTATTGTATTTCACTTGTTCATTTGGCAAGTATTTATGAAGTATTCTAGTATGTACTCTGTCTGTTCTTGGTGAAGAGGTTGGACTTCTGCTTCCTTCTTCTTCCCTTGGTGTGTATTATCATCCTTGCCCCTTTTATCAGCAGAAGCACTGGAAAAAAGCAAACAGACAAACAAAGAAAGCCCAACATTCCATTTGTTGATTTTTATACCATTACCCTACAAAGCAATGTCGCTGTCTGCCTTTACCCCAAATTATGGTTCTTAAATTGCTCCTTTGGATGTCTCCCACACTATTAACATATGCCACTCAAAGCTCATGGATGGGGTCCATTTTAAAGCCTTAGGTTACCAGTTTGCACTGCTTTTTAATGTCTGTTTCTCTGGAAAGTGGACCCAGAAGCCCGTAATGATGAAAACCTTCTGCATTTATTTACTAGGGCTGCCCTAATAAAGTACCACAAACTGGGTGGGTTATAACAATAGAAATGTACTGTCTCACAGTCCAGAGACTAGAAGTCTGAGATCAAGGTGTTGGCAGGGTTGGGTTCTTCTGAGGACTGTGAGAGAAAATCTGTTCCATGCCTTCCCCCAAGCTTCTGGTGGTTTGCTGGCAAGTATTGTCATTCTGTGGCTTGTGGACACATCACCCCATCTCTGCCTTCAGGTTCACATGGCGTTCTTCCCGTGTGTGTATCTTTATCCAGATTTCACCCGTTTATAAGGACACCAGTCATATTGGATTTGGGGCTCACGTTACCCCAGCATGACTTTATCTTAATAAATTACTTCTGCAACTTCATTATTTCTAAATAAAGTAAAATTCTGAGGTTCTAAGAGTTAGGACTTCAACATATAACTTTTGGGAGTGGCACAACTCAACTCATGATACCGCATTATCTACTAGGAATTACAGAAAATGGAGGAGGGAAATGATTGAGAAGATGACATCTGTGTTTGCTATTTATCATCTCTTCCCAATCATCTTCTATAACCAACTGGGTCTTGTCAGGAATAAAGTTTTTTCACAATTTTGAAGAGAGGCACAAGAATATACTCCATTAGGAAGGGAGGTGATTTGAGATTATATTTTGTTTGAAGGGAGATAGTGCTGCTTGGGAAAGATTGTGATGTTACTATATGTGTGTCACTTTTATAATTTATAATTTATGTTTTAATGACTGAAATTTCTGTCATAAAATTTTTATTGTTTTGATTGCTCAAGTGGTTACATATAGAAGCTTCTAGAAATTTGGTAGTAGTCCTCAAATTCCATGCTTATAGGGTCATTATTTTTCCTAATGCGTGTGATCCTAGAAGCTGCAGGATGGGGAGGAAGATTTAGAAACTCAAGGTCACCTCTGCCTTAGTGGCTTTATAGCTATTTGGAATTACTTACTGAGACAACAGAAACAATTACAAATGATTACTTTTTGTTTTTCTTAACATTATATGAAAACTGAATTATATATTGTGTTACTATCCAATTAAGTTTAGATATTTATTTTCTTTGAGTTCCTTGTGGATTCTACACTCTAAAATAAGCAGTAATTAAATAAAAAATTACCTTTATTTTATTCATATAGGCACTTGTATCCCCATTGCCTCCACTGTCAGCTGAACATATAGTACCAGCGGATTTTTAAGAGGGAGCCTCTAAGAAGTGGAAATAATTTTACGCGACTTTCAAAAGATTGGACTTACATGGATCAACATTGACTGTGTGTACATGTGTGGTGTCTGTGTGTGTGTGTGTGCGAGAGAGCGAGAGACAGAGAGAGAGATGGGGAGAGAGAGAAAGAGAATAATTTTACATGGCTCTTTTTTGAGACATACTAACAACCTAAAGGAGGATGCTTCTGTATAGATTCTTTTGCACACATTTTAAGTTCAGTGCATTTGGGGATCCTGGATTACCTGTGTCCACCCACGACTATACAATGTCTAGTTGTGCCAGTCTTTACCCTCATCATGACTTTCCCATAAAAAGAAAAAGAAATACACTGTACTCACACGAATGAAGTTACAGTATGGGGAATTGTTTCTTGCTTTGCTGTAAACCAATGGTTGAAAATCTGTCTGACTGGAAACATTTCAATGGAAAACCAGACTGTGGGTTTTTGGAAACAAGTCCACACGCAGTACCTGATGCTTGGTGGGTAAAATAGTGTGTTAGGTGAGTATGTTAGAAGGTGTGTATGTTTCTGTAAGCAGTTGGACAGTTCTTTCAAAATCTTCCAGACAGATTGGCTTCACTATGTTTTTACAGTTCGAATGATTTTTTTCAAGATAAGACAGTACCACAGTCTAATACGTTTTTGGCAGTCAGTTATACATGTCTTTTCAAGGGCTTTGGAATCTGTTATTGTGTACCTTAAGTTGGATTAACATGGAGTGCAAGAATTAGGAGAACTAGGGAATACATTTTCCAATATTTCAAAAGGTCTTCTGGAAGCCTAAGAAGGCTAAGAATATAGTCTTGTTAAACTTGTCCCTTCTGACCCAAAACTCCCTATCCCTTCCCAAGCAAGATAAACAATAGATTCTGAACTAAGCCTGAGATTTCCCATTATGTTTTCAGCTTTTAAGATTTGCATAGTAAAATCTCTGATTCGAACAGTGGAAATACACTCTTGATATCTTTATTTCTTTGTTTGTTTGCTAGATTTATATAGCACTTCTGACCCAAGGTCCGGGGCACTTTCTTAGGTCAGCTCCTTCCCCACCTTTTTAAAATTGATCACTAGAGGTGTAATCTGTGAATCACCCCGGTGACTTCCTGTAAGCTACCACTGGCAGCACGCACTGGCTGCTCATGTCAGAAACACAGAAAACTACAGCGTGTCAGATCCATGCAACGCCAGCTCTCCGCAGAGAAAGACATTCGTCAATGTCTTATTGCAACTGATGCCCACTTTGGGAATTCTGTTGTCGTAAAACTGTGGCCACGAGACTAATAAAAAAAATCTGCACATATACAAAAAAGTGCAATTGGTTGTTATTTTTGTTCCTTTTATTTCCATCAAACCATAATATCTTAACAGAATATGTGCATTGTGTCACCTCTCAAATGCTAGTGCTAAAAGCCACACAAATCTTCAAGGAGAAAGCTAATCCAGATGAAAGCAAGTGAGAAGAGACAAATCAAGGGTCTGGGAAGAGGAGTACAATGGCAAAGCGAGAGCGGGTCTCCTTTTCGGTGCAAAGCTACTTTTCTGACGATGAGGCTTTTCTCCGAAGCCCCTCAGTTTAAAAAAGGGAGGATGATGGAAACTGCCATGGTTAATTGTCAGCTTACACCTTTCTTTAATGAGTTTCCTAGAAGTTTATGGTTAAGTTACCCTGGCGACTCAGGTGGGGTTTCCTTCAACTCCAGCTGAGACTGTCAGAATAGGAAAATGGGGGTCCATTTTCTGATTAATGAAAATAATAATTATATACAGATGAAAGCAAAGAGAGAAAGCAAAGAGCTTCCATGTTACTTTAAACAAAGAAGAGTTAAGGCCTTATCTTAACTATGCATTGGCTCCGCAATGCGAAATGGTCATGCAAAATTAATTTTTAATGTGTTCAATTTATATTAAAAATTTCTGCAAGTGTGTGAATTTTTTTTCCAAGGCTGGAGTGCTACTTCATTTACAATATTCCCTGAAGGTGTTTTTTTTTAAAGAGACTCTTAAACTGAAGCCATTTTAAGGGTTTTATGAGACATTATGTGAGCTTTCATATGCAAGTTAGTCGTTAAGTACCAGATATTATATTCTGTAATATGCTTAAGTGATATTAGAGGCTGTATATAGCCTGCAGTAATGGCTATTGCTGCTTTTTTAATTTATCAAGAAAATGTTGCTTAAATAAGGAGCAAATCAATGCTGGGTTGTACAAAATATAAATGTAAGGAAGTAACAGTATTTTTTATAAACTTGCTTCTTCTAGCTTCACTGGAAGGGAAAAATACAGCTTACATTTATGACTTGTATTGACAGAAATTATAAGAAAATTAAATAAAACGTAAAATAAAATAGTATTTCCAATTCAAGAACTGCTAAGACTACCCAGAATGACATTGAACAATGGATACTCATTGTTTCACAGTGCTTCTTGGTGAGTATAAAGATGAATTTTATGCCCTTGATAATTATTTTTTTGTATGCTTTCTGGCATTTGGACAAAGTAAAATCTCTTACTTGGACTTAAACTAGTTAAGGCTTTGACTATTCTGCCTACAAAGATAAATATTTGTTTTAAGCTAGATTCATTGGTCAAGCTTTGAAAAACATGGATAAAGCTCCCACCTGGTGAATGAAATTGACTTAAAAACGTAAAGAGAGATTCTTTTTCTTCTTTCTCTTTTTTTTTTATTTCCAACTTTTATTTTAAGTTCAGGGGCACATGTGTATGATGTGCAGGTTTGTTAAACAGGTAAACGTGTGCCACGGTGGTTTGCTGCTTGCTGCACAGATCATCCCATCACCTAGATATGGAGCCCCGCATCCATCAGCTATTTTTCCTGATGCTCTCTCCCCTCCCACACCCCCCAAGAGGCCCCAGTGTGTGTGTTTTCCCCCCACTCTGGCCATGTGTTCTTCTTGTGAAATGATCCTCCCAACCTACAACCCAACCATCACCACCACTACCTATTTCATAATGTGAATAATTGTGCAGTGTTCAATTTTTTTTAACATGGTTTCCAATTAAAGTTTGGCAAGAAATAAGATATGACTAGTTATTGATAAGTTATATATTGTATTCAAGGGATTGTCGTTATTAACATAGGTGTTGGGCCTAAAACTAATCCATTTCTCATTTTAAAAAATTCTTAAAGCAATAAATAACCCTAAGCAAAATGAATTTGACAGTATGAAATTTATTTATTTCATACTTACATTTTCATGTTAAAAGCAAATGATTCTTTAGCTGCAATGATGACTTAAATTTAGATTTGAGCTATAAATTACTCCATAAAAATATTGGCTGATTTTGGCTTCCCATTCTGAAAAATATGATGTAAGAAATCCATCCATGTTTTGTTTATTAGTGATTACAAGGATCTGGGATCTGTAATCAAGTGTCAAACTTTAGGCTGGGTACAGAGGCTCATGCCTGTAATCCCAGCACTTTGGGGATACTAAGGCAGGAGGATCTCTATAAATAAAAAAAGTCAAACTTTAAAATAAACAATTAACTTTCTCACTGGAAGAGTAGAAAGAGTTGCGATCCATTATTTGGTAGCCATCTTTCCTCCACTATGGGCATCATTAACACACACACATATATCTATATATGTGTGCATACATATACACGCACACATACCTGCACATATATAGGTACATATGCACATATGTATGCACATATGTATACACACATATATATGCACATATATATAATTGTTTTTCTTGGTGGGGGTTTAAGGGGAGACTTCTTAAATAGCATCTTAAGTATGGACAATGGCTTGTGGGAGGTTCACACGTTAAAATCACATTTACTCAGAAGACAAAAAAAGAAAGTTTAATTGGATTTTTCTTGACACTGTGTTTTGTGAAACAAATAACAAAAATAACAGGAAAATAAGCCAATATACAAAGCAACCTTCAGAGTATATTATAGGCTCAATACATGTTTAGAACCTCAATATCTAAAATGAGTTAATAATTGTTTATTGATTAATTTTTATGTTTATTCCACAAACATTTACCAAGCCCAAAGTATATTTCCGACATAATGTTATCAGATTCTGTGAGCTCCTAAATTGCCCTCAAAATCACCAACAAAAAAGTTAATTATATTCACTACCATTTTAATGGCCAATATATTGTTGGTTTCCTAATTCTTAAAGGATGATCATAAAAATCTTTCATGTAATAGAGATAATTATCAGATAACCAAAGTGCTTGTTTATATTAGACAACTCTATCAGCAACACTTTTCAGAGTTTTTGCTGTTATTTTCAATCTTAGAAAGAATGCCGCTCTAGGAACTATCCTTATTATCATTACTATTTTTTTATGTCAACACTAGTAGACAGTTTTCTATATGCAACCCCGAAACTGTAGGATCTTTCTATGTATTCACAAGTTTCTGGCCCCCCTGGGTCCCAGGAATCCAAAGCTGCATATGTAAGATAAAGACAATATTCCAACCTAGAATCTCGCCTTCCTAAGGCCAGCTGCAGATCCCTCTCTCTCTCTCCTTCATTCTCCATTCTGCATTATGATTAAATACATTTAAAATCAAAATCATCTTTTCCACTTGCCTCCCTCTCCCAGCTGCTGATTCCCACCCGATCCTCCTTTTGGAGTCAGATTTAATACGAATAGTTAAAATCAAAATCATCTTCTGTTTCTTTGCCCTAGCTGAGCAGCTGCAGATTTCTACTCCCGGTACTGTTCTCAGCCTGTAGCTCACCAGACATTTCTCAGAAAAAGAATACGACATTTTATTTCTCCAAAACTGCTAGTATTTTCATGACCCGCCTTTTAACCTATTTTCTTTTATAAGGATCATGAACCCGACCATGCCAGAAGTTAAGTGTGTCAAATAATGATATGTATGTTGGGGGTTAAGATTGCTTTAAATTAATTAACATTGGTATAAAATTGCATGTCGGGTCAGCTGTACCATTTATTCCTATAGAACACAGTCAAACAAATATGTACATATTTTTTTGTTGTTAATACAGGAAAAGAAAACTGAATAGAACTCAGCTCTACCAGATTTTAAAATAAACATTCAGAAGAAATAAGGAGAAATAAGCAAATAAAGTTTTTTTGGCAGAGAGTTTATTTATTTAGCAACAGCGATACAGTTGCTTACACTTTCTACAAATGTTTTATCTCTTTTTTCCGTAGCACCTGTCCCTGAGTGAATAGAACCACATCTGTCTCATCTTGGCATAACAAGTACACATCTACATCTGTGAATGATGATTCCATTTTTGAAGGAAACAGTGTACACTTTTGCACTCCTGCAGTCTGGTGAAAAAAAAATGCACAATGGGTTTTGTGTCTTGCAGGAAGGCTTCTAAATAGTAAATAGAAAGTTTGGAACTAGTACAAAAATATTGAATTTGCAATTTTGGAAAGCTATGAATTTTATCTCAATCTGTGTATGCATATTGTACATGTAAATGTATATTTTTTATTAACACAAATTATCAGATGAAGAAAAGATTTAAGTGAATCCTTAATAGAAGGTATCATTTAGAAAAGAAAATCCTGTAGTGAATATTATTTTACAAACTGATATGATACTACTAATTTGCATATTTTTCAGAAATATTTCCTAAAGGAACAAGATTAATTTTAGGTAAGGAAGAATTTGGGACCTAATTGATAGCAATTAGAGTTACTGATTGTGATAATTTAGGGCATTTTGTATTTTGCACACTTCGATTTTAATGCCAATAACCAGTGTCTATTGCAGAATCCTCTAATTAATGAACAGCATGAGGGGAGATGGTGGATCTTGGAAGCTATAACTTGGGATCCAAAGCAGAAGATACAGTCCTGAAAATACAAACATTTTTCTTTCCCCCAAACTTATACTAGCTGCGGTGGTCTCTATTTGAAAACAGAAATGTGGGCATCATCCTTTCTTTTCTTTCCCCCCTCTCTGTTCCTCACGTTCTAATCTCTTGATTCTAGTTCATTTCGCTCCATTATTCTACAATCTTGTTGGAATTCACCATCATCTCCTACCTGAATTTTGCAAATGCCTCCAAACTGACCTGCCAGCCTCAAGACTAGATTTTTCTCTAACATCTCCTCCCACTGCAACCAGGAAGAACATTCTTGAGCTCACCTTTGACCTCAGATTTCCCTGCTTAAAACTCTTCAATGGCTTCCTATTGCCCCCAGGAGAAAGCCCAAACTCAACCCCTCATTGTTCTTTAAAGGGGGCTCAAGAATTGAATTGTCTTTGTGAGGTGAGGCAGTTTCACTTCTTTTCACCTCCCTCTGTCCTTCCACAATGCCCCCAGCCACTGATGAATTATTTCAGTTCTTGAAACTCTTCCTCATTATTGCTCTGTCTCTCTCTCTCTCTCTCTCTCTCACATACACACACACACACAACTCTGAGCTTTTTAATATATTATTTCTTGTACCTGAAACAGTTTCCCATTCCACCCCTTCCATGGCAGCCCTCCGCATTACTTTACTGCATAGCAGCAAATGGGGATGGATGAAGCTACATAACAAAGGTGAAGCAAGTGGCTGCAGGAATTATGAACTCAAACTTCATGGCCTTCTTATTTTTTTCTAGATGCCTATTTATTATGTGTAGAACATGGTCTTAGGCACTGTGAGATTATTTTCTAAATGCTGCTCAAAAGTTTGGCAATGCTCTTAGGAAAACGGCACTGATACAAGCAGAATGTGCTGACCGATACACAAAATAGGAGTGGCACAAGGGTGTACAAGAAACAGAAAATTATTTTGATGTTCAATGCAAAGGGTGAAGACAATTTCTTTGACATATTATTATTCTTTGATATGCCATTATCTCATATTAATTTTTGTCTACAAATGAAATAGCTAGGTTTTTGATAATGCTGCTATAATGATTTGAAGCTTTCCAAGATAATCCTTTAGGTGATTCCGTAATCTCCCTCGATATGATTCCCAGAACTTCAATGGTCTTGCATTTATGATCTCTGCTTTATTCCTTTATTCTTTATTCTGGAAGTCAATTTATTTTTTCTTGATCACTCCATAGTGAGAAAGAAGAACAGCTGCTCTCCATGGCTGTGTCTGTTCATATTGCTAAAGAGTTCTGTATCTCACCTATCTTTCAAATAGCACTAGGTTCTCCAAGGAAAAGCTGTGGCTGCAAACTTCGCTGAGTTTTGATTTTATTTCAGGGACAATGGTGGTCTCAGGGTGCTAGCTGCACTGTTGCATTACCCTCTCCTAACCTCCCATAAGAACCTTCCAACTGCTCTCAAATCTGTACTTACTTTGTTCCTTGGGTTAGAACTGCCTTCACATGGCTGCAGTGCTGACCATTGGCAGGCATCTTCCTACGTACTTTTTTTTTTCTTTCTTCTTTTTTTTCCATCTGAAGGTGAGAAGAGCAAACTGCATAATTTACCAGCACTTCCTGGGTGGTCACACCTTCCTTTTCTCTCCTGCCTGGTCTAACCCAGCTGCCATCTGTTCTCCTAAGCACCCCAGGCTGTCCTGGGCTTGACAATACACTGTGGTGTTACAGGCAGAAAAATGAGCTGTGATACAAATCTGAAATTCTTTCTCCATCTACAGTGTGTGCAATTTCCTGTGTCTTGTTAGTTGCAGCCAGTTTGTATATATACACTTACAAATTTTCTTTTGCTTATTTTTATTCCAAAGAAAGAATTAAAAAAAAAAAATCAACCAAGAGGGTTATTGGTGTATAATATTTAGTGATAACACTCTGGACTTTTAGATAAATATGTAAGTAGTCAGTTTTTTTCTGTTTTTTGTTTTGTTTTGTTTTTGTTTTTGTTTTTGAAAGGGGTCTCACTCTGTTACCCAGGCTGGAGTGCAATGGTGACGTCTCAGCTCACTGCAAGCTCCACCTCCCAGGTTCAAGTGATTCTCCTGCTTCAGCCTCCTAAGTAGCTGGGATTACAGGTGTGTGCCACCACAGCCGGCTAATTTTTATATTTTAGTAGAGATGGGGTTTCACCATGTTGGCCAGGCTGATCTCGAACTCCTGACTTGGTGATCTGCCCACCTCAGCTTCCCAAAGTGCTGGGATTACAGGCGTGAGCCACAACGCCCAGCCTAGCAGTCAGTTTTTTAAAAACGTATATTATACACCCAAGAGAATAAAAGGAGTTGTTTCAGTCTAGTGAGAAAATTATATACATATTTTTCAAAACATATTAATTCATCAGTTTTACTGCTCAATTTGGGTGTGAATTTATATATTTTTAAAACACACACTTAAAAGAATATAGATACAAAGGATTTTTATCTGCCAGATATAAATTTTTTTTCTAATTTTAAACATGCCTTTCATTTACAAATTCCTCAGATTTCTCAGCTAATCCCTGCTGTTATGTTCAGAGTTAACATTACTATTTAAAAAATAAATCTTCAATAAAATTCTTGTGAACAATGAACATTTAAGAGTTGGAATAGAAACTTTGGCTTATTTTCTTAATGGTCAGTATAATTGTACTTCTGAGGAGAAAAGAAGCATTGGTGCCAGTAGATACCACATAAATGTTTACCCTGCTTAGTGATTTTTAACCCCGAGTACAATTACTTCAATTGCTGTAACTCAAAATTACCATTTATCTTCAAACAAAATTGTTCTATCAAATTTTATTTAATAAATCTTAAGTTTAGTAGATATCTTTCTTGACGATTTGAAAAACCGGTAAAAATTTGGAGTAATTGCCATTCAAGATCTAAATTCAAAAATGTAACACAAACATAATATTTGGTCCAGCATGTTTTTCCTTTGCAGTGAAGCTAAGATTGTAATTTTGAAAGTTTAAATATATATTTACATTAGTTGTCTCTAACCTGAGGAACAGAAAATAATGAGAAGGAGAATTAGCATTCTTAAAGCTTGAAAATATTAAAAATCACTAAAAATAATGTAAGTAAAATCCTTCTAATTACCTGTGGCCATGAAACCATCTTCATTTAATATATCTGCCAGGTGGAAATAGTATATATCTATGAGTATATCCAATAAGGCATTTATAAAGTAGTTGACACTACAGTGATATTTTCAATTAGAGGTAAGTATATAACATTTATTAGAAATTGTCTATATTTATCTCCTGTTTACATGGATTCTCAGATTTACCTGCAATTAGTTTACTCCTGGTTAACTAGCGTCAACATGGTTAGCTGAAGTCCCCTGACTCTAGGTGTGTAAGTTGGGCAGATTTTCTTAACTTCTCATAGTTTCCTCCTCTGAACATGGAAATTATACTAGTTCTACTTTTGTCAAATTAAGGGTCATCAAACTATAGCCCAAATGCCAAATCTAGTCTGCAGCCTGTTTTGGGGCAGAACAGAAGCTAAGAATGGTTTTACATTTTTAATGGGTTGTAAAAACAAAACAAATCAACAGCAACAAAAACCAAGAAGACTACACAAGAGAGCACTTACATGGCCTGCAAACCTAAATATTCAGATTCTGGCCATTATAGATCCATTTTCCAACCCCTAAAGTATATCGTAACATAATTTTAAAGACTAAATGAGATAATACATACAAAGTGGTTGATAATAAGCCAGGAATATGGGAGGCGCTCAATGAATGTCACTTCTTACTGCTTTTGGTAATACCAGGAAGATAATAATATTACTATTCTTCTGAAGTGGGTCCATCAATTGGTGGTATCCCAATTAATGTATTATCTCATATTCTGTCTTATTGTACATACAGCCATTCATCTCATGTGATTTTCAAGTGTACATTCAACCACGTATGTGATGGTGGTCTCATAATATTATAATGGAGCTGAATCCCTATCACCCAGAGATGTCATAGTTGGTATAAAGTCATAGTGAAACACATTACAAACGTCTTTGTAGGTGATGCTTGTATAAATAAATCTACTGTGTTGCCAGTTGTGTAAAAGTAAGTAGTACAGTTATGACTATGTCACTGGTTTATGTATTTATTATACATATTTGTTTTTCTTGAGACAGAGTCTTGCTCTGTTGCCCAGGCTGGAGTGCAGTGGTGCCATCTCGGCTCACTGCAGCTTCTGCCTCTTGGGTTCAACTGATTTTCCTGCCTCAGCCTCCTGAGTAGCTGGGATTACAAGTGTGTGTCACCACACCTGGCTAATTTTGTATTTTTAGTAGACACGGGCTTTCATCATGTTGGCCAGGCTTGTCTTGAACTCCTGACCTCAAGTGATCTATCTGCCTCTGCCTCCCAAAGTGCTGGGATTACAAGCATGAGCCACTGCACCTGGCCATATGCTGTACTTTTAAATTGTTATTTTAGAATGTACTCCTACTTATGTTTTAAAAAAAAGTTAACTGTAAAAAAGCCTCAGGCAGGTCTTTCAGGCATTGCTATCATAGGAGATGACAGCTCCCTGCGTGTTTTTGCCCCTGAAGATTGGCCAGTAGGACAAGATGTGGAGGTGGAATATAGTGATATTTTGGTGATATTGATTTTGTGCATGCCTGGGCTAACGTGTGTGTTTGTGTCTTAGTTTTTAATGAAGAAGTTTAAAAAGTAAAAAAAAAAAAAATAAAAACACACACAAAAAACTTATAGAATAAGGATGTAAAGAAAAAAGATATTGTTTGTGCTTTAAACTGTTATGAATGTTAAAAAGTTAAAAATAATTAGATATTGTTTGGCTGTGTCTCCAACCAAATTTGATCTTGAATTCCCATGTGTTGTGAGAGGCATCCCGTGGGAGGTGACTGAATCATGGGGCAGGTCCTTCCTGTGCTGTTCTCTTTATAGTGAATAAGTCTCATGGGATCTGGTGGTTTAAAAAAGGGGAGTTTCCCTGCACAAGCTCCCTTCTTGTCTGCCACCATGTGAGATGTGCCTTTCACCTTCCGCCATGATGATGAGGGCTCCCCAGCCGTGTGGAACTGTAAGTCCAATAAATCTCTTTCTTTTGTAAATTGCCCAGTCTCGGATATGTCTTTATCAGCAGCATGAAAATGGACTAATACATGGTTAAAAATGTATAAAGCAAAACAGAGTGAGCTAAGGTTAATTTGTTATTTGTTATTGAGGAAAGAAAATATTTCTTATAAATTTATTGTATTTTAAACATGCAGTATTTATAAAGTTTACAGTAGTGTACAATAATGTCCTAGCCCTTCACATTCACTTACCACTCACTGACTCAACCAAAGCAACTTCCAGTCCTGTGAACTCCATTTATAGTAAGTGCCTTATACAGGTGTACCTTTTTTGTCTTTTATGCTGTATTTTTACTGTACCTTTTCTACGTTTAGATACACAAATACTTACCATTGTGTTACAATTGCCTATAGTATTCAGTACCGTAATATATTGTAGCCTAGGAGTGATAGACTGTACCATATCGCCTAGGAGTGTAAATGGCTAGACCATCTAGGTTTGTGGAAGTACACTCTACGATGTTTGCACAACAATGAAGTTGCCAAAGATGCATTTTTCAGAATATATCCCTGTCACTAAGCGACACACTACTGTAACCATCTTGTGCTAGAAAAATTAAAAGGCATTCTTTATTTGGAAGGATGCTAAAGATTCTCCTTTTTAAAGAAAGCTTAATAATGTATACTTCCTGATTTATTTTTATTAGTTAATTAATTAATTTGTTAGATTTTTAATACAACTCTAATGTAAGAATCTGTCTTGGGAGAAGGAAAGTCTGAAGATAGGTTCATAAAAACATGTCAAAGACCACTGGAAAGGAAATAACTCAGTGTTCTTTCTCTTTGTGTGTGTTATTTTTCTTTCTCTTGCAAAAGAAAGAATTTTAGTTACTTGACTTTTTTCTTTCCTTTTTTGAAGAGAGGCTTCAATTTGGAAAGAGTGATTTTTCTTCCCAAAGGAGGAAGAGTGCTGAAAGAGAAGATATGAAAGGAAAATAAGTTGGTTGTTTTGTTTTGTTTTACAAATGTGTTTGGAAAACACAGAACACTAAATCTGATGCTTTCTGAATGACCTGGCAATCTTAAATAAGCCTACCATACAGGCAAACATCACTCCCTTCTTTAAGTGTTAGATTTAAATGAATTTTTAAAATAAGCCTTTGTTAGAAGTCCTGGTGGTAGAATCCTGTGGATTCCAGCCAGTGGGTCCATGGGAATGCTATAGTGAGGGGCTCAGCCAGCTGGGGAACAGAGCAGTGGAACCTGCTCAGGTCAGAGTCCTGTTTGAACTCAACCTTGAATCCAGTTAAATGCATGGGAAGAAAAAGCTAAGGATCCACTCCTTCTATCCTCCCACAACTGCACACACACAATTAAATAAACAAAGTAGGAAAACCAGCAGGGGTTCAAGTTAAAAGGAACAGTCTTAAAAACAGACCTGATTTGCTGATTTGGTCAAGCAGTAGCAGGATTTGTGAGGGCTATGGCTGGGTAGAAATGAAATAGGACATGAATTCCCCACCAAATTCCTTTGCAAATAGGATTTCAGCATTCTTGCTAGGGCCTTCCCTGTTCCTCTGCATCCTGATGGCCAAGCCCCATGATCCTAAAGCCCTTACTTAGAAAAGTATCACAAACCTGTTAATACACTGAACCCATGCTTAATACTAAAAGGCATCAGTCGGATGTGCACCTCCCACTAGGTTCCACCCACAAAAGTTGGAAATTGTGGGAGTTACAATTCAAAGTGAGATTTGGGTGGGGACACAGCCAAACCATATCACAAGCTTTCTCACAGAAAGAAAGAAAAAATGATGATGGATTATCTAGGGATTATCTAGGTTCTCAATAAGATGGAAAAAAATAATCCATATCTTTCCATGATTTGGGTATTTGACCATTTTGGAAAATGTAACATGACCAGTCTCTTTAAGGTCAACCTTAGGTGGAGGAGAAACAAGATGACATCAAATTGAGTCATATCAGTAAAGACCAAGTCCCAGAAGAAGGGAAGCAGACAGAAGACTGAGATGATTATAGTGGGGTATATAGAGTTTCTACCAGAAGTACTGTGGGAAGATTTTCTGCTAATAACCCTGCTAGATAAGGTCAGTCTTTATTTGTAATATCCGACTTTGAAATGACAAACAGATATTCCTCAAATTGCTGCTGAACCTACACCATTAACTGCACCCTAGCTACTGGTACTGTGACGTAACCTAAACTTAAGAACAGGTGTGAATTTCAAGACTTTGGTGAGGACATTGCTCCTCACTGAATCTGACTTGAGCTTATAGGATGATTCTTAAAAACTCTTCTTATTCAAAACTAGCCCTCTCAGAAATATTTTAAGATAGCTTTGCTGGTCAACTTAGACACAGTTTTACTTAGTTTTTGAACAATTAAGTTGGTAGATCAGCTAAAGTGCAATTGCAGGTGAAACACTGTTCTGTGCTCTTACTTTGCATCCTGAATCCTAAGTTTTAACTTTATTTTGCAATTCCAGCTATGCTGGACCCACCCCATGACATGGCGATTCTTACCCTAGGGTTTCACATTTTAGGACACACGAGCTTCTTCTCTTGTTGTAAACATGCGACTGGGGGCAGAGTATGGGCACTGAGGAGAAATGGGCAAGTCTCCCCACCCTAAAGCTGGAAGATGTGCCCTTTGAAGTGGGAGCATTCAAGATTCATTCCAAACCTACTGGTGATCACTGAAGGCATCTATGTATGTCATCTCTATATAAAGAGAATTCCGGAGAGAGGCTAGATGCATGTCAAGTAAGTAGCACAACATATTTCCTACTAATCCCCTCCCTGAGAGTCTGAACTGTGCCTCCAGAAAAACGTAAGAGCCTTTTCCATAGGAAATATTATCCTTGGGATACATCCTTAAATTGTTTTTATAAGTATATGAACGTTGAAATATAACCAAACTGTAAAATGCTAAATACTGTGGAGTTTTTGTTTTTGGGTTTTTTTTGTTTGCTTGTTTTTGCTTTTTTTTTTTTTTTTTTTTGAGATGGACTCTCGCTCTGTCGCCCAGGCTGGAGTGCAGTGGCGCAATCTCGGTTCACTGCAAGCTCCGCCTCCTGGGTTCACGTCATTCTCCTGCCCAGCCTCTCCGAGTAGCTGGGACTACAGGCGCCCGCCACCACGCCCGGCTAATTTTTTGTATTTTTAGTAAAGACGGGGTTTCACCGTGGTCTCGATCTCCTGACCTCGTGATCCGCCCGCCTCAGCCTCCCAAAATGCTGGGATTACAAGCGTGAGCCATCATGCCCGGCCTGTTTTTGCTTTTAAATGTCCACATTTCCTACCACCTCAAAGAGGGAAAAAAGGTAAGGCACTGTGAAACGGTCATATTGGTCAAAACACTTGAGAAATACTTGCTAATTTCTGATGAAAGTCCTTGAGCTGCAACAACACACAGAGCTAGCAGCAGGCACTGTCCCAAAGCAGTCAACAAGGCTCGTCAGTGTTCAGAGCTGCCTTTGTGTACTGTGTGTGTCCTTAGTAAATGCCAGGCCAGGTCTGGTGCAGTCTGTCAGCATCTTTTTTTTCCGTTTTTTTCTTTTCTTTTTCCTTTTTTCTCTTTTTCACTTTCTCCCATGCTTCCTGCTTCTCTCTGTAACCTTTATCTTCTTGATAAAATTTTCTGGGATTTGGAAGGTTAATATAAGCCTTAGAGATTTGAAATTGGGCAAAGATTGCATTTTGTTGACTTTGATTTTCTAATACGTTTGGTGTGATGTACTGGTCTATGAGTTTGTAAGGGAGTGTTGAAGTAGGTGAGAAACAAATGAGGAGAGAAAATGAACGTTTATTACTTGTTGGCTGTGTGCCAGGAACTGAGTATATCACTCCATACACATTATCACACTTAATGATCATACTGATTCTGTGAAGTATCATTTTACTTATTAAATACAAGAGAAGTTTTAAAATTACAAATAAGCCCAAGATCAGGCAGTTTGTAAGCAGCAGAACTGGACATGAATCCAAGACAGTCCAACTCCAAAGTTTATGCTCTTTCAGGCAAAAATTCATAGAAAATTTGGGTTTATATGGTTGCAGACAAAAATATTGTAGGGAAATTCCATGAAATATATTACTTATTTCTTAGTATAATAAACATCTGAAATGGCTGCTATTTGCCAGGCTCTGTGCTAAATATTATAAATGTGATGTAGGATAAGACAAAGTCCCTGTTCTCTAGCAGCTTATGTTCTAATAGGGGAGGTAAAGAATGAATAATCAGGTAATAAATAAAATTAGACAAAGTAAGATGCTGGACAGTAACTACGAGAAGGGGATAATCTACTTACATTAAGTGGCCCGGGGAAGGCCTCTCTAAAGAAGTAATATTTGTGGAAAGTTGAAAAGGAGGTGAACTTGCCAAGAGTTGATAGACGGGTGTTCCAGGCAGACAGAACGGAAGGGCAGGGTAAAAGGAATATAGGGAATGGGGAAAAAGTTAATTGGTGGGAGCCTGACGATGCTGAAATGAATGTGTCCCTTAACGTATTGGTATTTATTTTAAGTACAGTGGAAAGCTATCGAAGGGTTTGATGCAGAGGAGTGATATTATCTGAACTTAAAAAAAAGAATCCTATCTGGCTGTTGAATGCCTCTCTCCATCTAGTATTCTAGGAGGTAAAAATGTGCCTTAAAGCTCCGTGTTATGACATCTGAGAGGATTGAAGCTGATTCAGTGTTACTGTTCTTTCCTTATTCCAAATAGGGTATCTGGTTTAAATGCCATTGCTTTTCTCTTATCTGTATGACAATAGATAAGCAAGTTATGACATCTGAGCTTACAAAACAAATATTTAGCTCAAAACACCATTGCCTCTGCCTTACCAGTGTCTTACCTCTGTCCTTATGTGTGAGGGACTGGATGAACAACAGTGATCACCTTCCCATTGGTCAGCGCCTCTGCATGATCTACGTGAATGGACCATTGGAGTTGTTTAGTGCCATGGTACTGCCAATGGCATCTTTTACTGATTAAAAGATAATATGGCATAGCTGGTAGGAGAATGCTTCTGGAACCGCACTTATATGTTTAATCCTGGCTTTGCCAATTACCAGTCTGGAATCTCTGGGTGAGTTATTTCTCTCTGTCTTAGGTTTCTCACCTTTCATGTGGAGATGATAATAATGTCTACCTCATGTGATTATTGTGAGAACTAAATGAATTAAAACTTATGTAATGCTTGGAACAGAGCCTGGAACATAGTAATCAATGAATAAGTGCTAGTTGTATCTCAGATTGTTGGATTAGGCTACTCTTAGAGTAGCCTGCCAAAACTTGTTGTATCCATCCCTTTGCAGGGAAACAGGAAGGTACTCACTCCTTTTCCAATAACAAGGTGTTTGTAAGTCAATGAGATTGGATATTGGGAAAACTAGTGGAAAGAAGAGAATGGAAAACAATAACCACAGGACTATAGAGAACATCAGTATTTAAGAAAAGGAAGAAGGGAAGTAAAAATAGGTCAGCAGAAAGAATGTTCTAAAAAGGTAGAAGGACAACCAGATGAAAGTAGGGTTAGAGTAACAAGTGGTAACAGACCACGGGTGGTAAATGCAAAGAGATCAGTAGAATGGCAGGTAAAAATAGATCACATTGATTGTACCATTAGGAAAATTTGACTTTGTTTAGATGGTGTTAGGGTATACTTGGGACAATAACTTGATTTGTAGCCAGTGGTTAAAACCTAAATATGAGGTGAAGAGTTACAAACAATGATTCTGATGGGAAAATGGAAAGCGAGGGAAGAAGTGGTTGCTTTGGAAGGAAGTTGGAATTATGTGTGAGGGAGTGTGTGTGTATACATTAAAAATATACTGGGAAAATAAGAACATGTTTGTAAGATGGGAGTGTATTGCAATGGAAAAGATAATGTAAACATCTAAAATTAAAGATAATGGATTTTTTCAAGGAAGATGTATTAGACTCTGGGTGGAAAAGGGGCAATTACAAGCACTCTGCATGGGTTTGGATCCTATCTTCAGCGCTTGCTAGCTGTGGCCATTGGCATGTTTTCAAAGATTTCTGTGCCTCAGTTTCCGTATCTGTAAAACTGGAATAATAGTAGGACCTATCTCAGAGGGTGGTGACAGGATGTTATGCTGAGGCAGGCCTCAAGTGTACATCAAGCTACTGATGTACAGAAAGGGAAATGACATTTGCAATAGGGAGGTATGTCAGCAAAGGAGTAACTTATTTGCAAAACACAGGGGAGGGAATTTGAGAAAATTCTTAACTGAAACCCTCTGCTTTCTCAGCAAATAAGAGGACATTTTTCTGACAATAAGGAGGGCAAACATAGAGTCTGAAATTTAGAGAAAGTATAAGATTTGGGCATGGGATCTGGAAATGACAAAGAGAGAAGAAATAGAAGATTAAGATGGACTAACGGCCCAGCCGAGGGTGATATGAGCATGCTTACTTAAAAGCCAATGTGCATGCTTATGAGATATTTTCTCTAGCAGATTTTTTCAGTTAAGGAGCCTCAGAGAATGATACAGGGTTGTATATTAGCCAGGATATGTGATGTTATGCTGCAGTGACCACCCTATTAGGTCTATGCAGATCTGAAGGAGAGGTAGGAGTGGGATTGGTGAGGTAGCTGCTTCTCACAGTCATTTAGGAAACCATTCTCTCAGGGATGCTACAATTTTTTTTTTTTTTGAGACGGAGTCTTGCTCTGTTGCCCAGGCTGGAGTGCAGTGGTGCAATCTTGGCTCACTGCAAGCTCCGCCTCCCGGGTTCATGCCATTCTCCTGCCTCAGCCTCTCCGAGTAGCTGGGACTACAGGCGCCCGCCACCATGCCCGGCTAATTTTTTTTGTATTTTTAGTAGAGACGGGGTTTCACCGTGGTCTCGACCTCCTGACCGCGTGATCCACCCGCCTTGGCCTCCGAAAGTGCTGGGATTACAAGCGTGAGCCACCGTGCCCGGCCTACAATTTTTTTTTTAACTTTTATTTTTAAACATTTTTCTTGTGTTAAAATATATATAAACATATAATTTAACTATTATCAAGTGTACAATTCAGTGGCATGAACTATATTGACATTGTTGTGCTACGATCACTACTAAGCATTTCTGGAACTTTTTGATTATACCAAACTGACACTCTGTATCATTAAACAGTAACTTCTCATTATACCCTCCTCTAGGCCCTGATAACCACTGTTGTACTTTCTGTCTCTATGAATTTAAGTATTCTATGTATGTCACATAAGTGAAATCATACAATAGTTTTTTTTTCCCTTTTTTTGTCTAGCTTATCTCACTTAGCATACTGTTTTCAAGATTCATCCAAGTTGTAGCATGTGTCAGAATTTCATTTTTTAAGGCTGAATAATATTCCACTGTGTATACACACCACATTTTATTTATTCGTCTGTCCATGGACATATGGATTTTTTCCACTTTTTGGTTATTGTGAATAATGCTACTACGAATACTGGTGAACAGACATTTCTTTCAGTCCCTGCTTTCAATTCTTTTGACTATCTACCAAGAAGTGGAATTGCTGGGTCATATGGTGTTTCTATATTTAAAATGTTAAGGAACTATCAGAACCATCATACTGTTTTTTACAAAAAAAAAAAATGCAGTACTTTACATTCCCACCAGCAGTGATTTTGTATATGTGTGTACATACATACACATACACACAAACACACACACATCCATCCATCAAGACTAAGTGGGCTTTATTTTAGGAATGCAAGTTTGGTTTAATAGCCAAAAATCAATCAAGTCATTTCATCATGTTGACACACTATAAAAACAAACGAAAGAGTATGACCCTCTCAAAAGATGCAGAAAACACATTTGACAAAATTTATAACCCATTTATGATTTAAAAAGTAAGTCTCAGGAAACTAGGAACAGAAAGAAACTTCTTCAACTGAATAAATAGCATACATCTAAAAGCCACCAAAATATTTTTTATTGGTAAAATGCTGAATGCATTTCTGCTAAAATGTGGAACAATAAGGCAATGATCTTAAATAAAAAACTTATATTCGGTAATTTATTAGATATTCTAAGTGCACCAGGCAAAAAAATAAATAAAAGTGTGTGTAGCTGGGCACAGTGGCTCATACCTGTAATCCTGGTACTTTGGGAGGCCAAGGTGGGCAGATCACCTAAGGTCGGAAGTTCGAGACCAGCCTGACCAACATGGAGAAACATTGTCTCTACTAAAAATACAAAATTAGCCGGGCATGGTGGCACATACCTGTAATCCCAGCTACTCGGGAGGCTGAGGCAGAAGACTCACTTGAACCTGGGAGATGGAGGTTGCAGTGAGCTAAGATCACGCCATTGCACTCCAGCCTGGGCAACAAGAGCTAAACTCCATCTCAAACAAACAAACACCACAAAAAAATACAACAACAACAAAAAAACAAGTGTGATGATTCCAAGGGAAAAGTAAAACTGTCTTTCTTTGCAGATAATGACTATGTATGTCATCAAAAATGTTGGTTCTATAAAATACTACTAGAAATAATAATTGATTTTAGCAAGGCTAATGATACAAGGTCCTAAGATAAACCAATTGTGTTTTTACAAGAAATGTAATTTTAAAATTGTAACACATAACTGTAAAAATATAATTTTTGTTAGTAATAATGAACTTGGTAATAAAATTATCAAAACATATGTAAAACCCTTACACTAAGGTCTCCAAAATGTTGCTGGGAAATTTAAAAGTACTGAATATATGAAAAGATATCCTGTGTTTGTGGATTAGAAAACTCAATGTTATTAAGAAGCTGCTTTTCCTCAAATGATTTATAGATTTGATGCAATGCCAATCAAAATTTCAGCAGGCTATTTTGTAGAAATTAACTAGATGATTCTAAATTTTGTGGGGAAATACAAAAGACCTAACTAGATTAAACAATTTTGAAAAAGCAGAACAACGTGGTACCTTTTATACTAACTGATCTTAAAAAATTATTTTAAAGCTAAGCTAATCAAGATTATGTGGAATTGGCATGAAAAGAGATATATAAATCAATTGAACAATATATAGAGTACAGGAATAAATCTGTTTATACATGGTCAATTGATTTTAGACAAAGGTGGAAAGGCAATTCAATGGAGAAAAAGATACACTTTTTCAACAAATGGCTCTATAGCAATTGCATTAACATGTGAAATATTAATGGAATTATTCCCAACCCCTGCCTCACAATATACACAAAAACTTAGAGATGGATCATAGACCTAAATGTAAAAGCTAAAACCATACGTATTTCAAAAAAGTAATTATTAGAGAATTTCTTTATGACCTTTTGATATGGAAAGACATTTTAGCAAAATACAAACAGCAACAACCATAGAAAAATTAAGTTTAGAAAGTGGACCTCACCAAAGTGATTTTTTAAAAAACTGCCCATCAAAAGTTATTATTAAGAAATAAAAAGGCAAGACACAGAATGAAGAAAATATTTATAATACCTAAATTTGAAAAAGGAGCTTTATCCAGAATACACAAAGAATCTACAAATCATTAATGAAAAGTAAACTAGTCAATACAAATGGCAAGACAATTGAACTGCCACTTATCAAAAGATATGGCAGGCCAGTAAGTCCACTGAACAGTGCTCCTTTAGGACCAAGTACTGACTCTATGTCCATTTGAAGAACAAAATTAAGACTGACAACACTAAATATTTGTGATGATATGGGAGTCACTAGAACTTTCATTCATTACTTAGGGGGCTGCAAATTATTACAGCCCCTTTGAAAGACTCCTTGGCCATTTCTTCAAAGTTAAACAAACTCCATCAATATACCGCCCAGGTATTTACAAGAGAAATGAATCATATGCCCACAAATAGCAGTTTACCAAAATGTTTATAGAAACTTATTCACAGTAGTCCCTAACTGGAAGTAACTCAAGTATCCTTAAGAGAAAAACAGAAATTCTAATATATTCATATGATGTAGTACTACTCAGCATTAGGCAAGAATAAACTACTGGAAGATGAACAGAAATATTGAAGAATTAAATAAAAACATTTGATTAAATTAAAGAACCAAAACAAAAGAGCACTTACTGTATGATACAATATGTGTATGCTTCAAAGACGGGCAAGGGTAGTCTCTATTGATTAAGGTCAGAGTATTGGCTGCCTAAGGAGTCTGTGGAATTCCTATATGGAAACGGAAGGGAAACTTTGTAGTACGATGGAAATGTCCTGTATGTTAGGTACATGCGTATGTATATTTGTCAAAATTATTAAATTGTACACTTAAAATATGCATATTTCATTGTATATAAATTAGTTTAAAAATTGTGCAAGCTTGGCTAATAAGTAACAACAACACGTAGAGGAAGAAGTGGTACTGATTTCAGTCATGTTGACTTTTTGGTGTTTCTTTTACACTGACCTCTTTCACACTCCTTTCTATCCTCTTCTCAGCTCTACATGGCTCTTGACAACATTTGACCTCCCCACTTTTGTATGCAGCTCCTTTCATGACAGTCTGTCCTCTTCATTTTTTCCTTCAAATACCTCTCATTGTTTTATTTCTCATATCCCTTATTCCAATTCCTTTGTCACTGAGAGTGATGAAGAGTATGCTAAACTGTTGCCTTTTATCAATCAAATAAAATCAAATATTGATAGAGACAGAGACTCACTCTGTTGCCCAGGTTGGAGTGCAATGGTGTGATCACAGATCACTGCAGTCTTGATGCCTCAGGCTCTAGCAGTCCTCCCAGTTTAGCCTCCTGAGTAGCTGGGACTAAAAAAATGCATGCCACCACGCCTGGCTAATTAAAAAACTTTTTTCTTTTTTTTTTCCAGACAGACAGGGTCTCACTATGTTGCCCAGCCTGTTTCAAACTCCTGGGCTCAAGTGATCCTCTCACCTCGGCCTCTCAAAATGTTGGGATTACAGTCATGAGCTACTATGCCTGACCCATTTTTTTTTATATGTATAAAATTTTAGAGCTCACAGTGAATAAATTAGCTTAAAAATACTTTGTGTCATCAAAGTTGGAAAATTTTAATTGTACCTTGTATTTGAAAAATCAGTTTCACAGCTAATACTGAGTTGTCAGAGAGTTTCATGGGCCTGAAGATACACTGAAGAGCTTTTAATCTGGGGTGACAGGGGTAGACCTTAATTAAATAATGACATAATGAATGTATGTAAACAAAATGACTTCTGTCTGTGAGGGGAGGCAAGTCTTGTAAAGACTCTTTCCTCTCCCTTTTTATTTAAATCTCCCGCACATTTTACCATGTATTCTACCCTTGAAAAGGCACTTCAGTGTGTCTTCTCAATTCCGTACCTTGCCCATTGATTCTGCTCCAGTGCCTCCTGTTTCTCACTTGCACCGAGATGGCTCTTTACCTGTCTCTGTGATTCCAGCTGGGTCCATCTCTTCTCTTGCCACTTTTCCTTTCCACTTCCATCTTCACCTTCTAACTCATTCTCTCCTAACCTTTTGTGTATACCCTTTTGTGTTTCTGTATCTTAACACCGGCTATGCCCTCCTTCAGGAAAGGCTATGCCCAGGCCCTGACTCCATCAATATCCAATGATTACTGAACTAGTCATTTCTGGGAAGCCTTATCTGCTATCTCCTGTCCATGCTTCCCTTTGATTACTTTTGTTTATTATTACATGTACCATTTTGTCTTTTTACCTGCTGGATTGTAAACTCTGTGAAAAAGAGATTCTATCTTATAATCTATGTATTTCCAGCCCAATGCCTGACCCATTATAAGCATTTAATAAATATTAGTTGATTGAATGTTTCATAATATTTTAAAAGGTAACCAACCTTAACTCCAAGGATTTTTTTTGTATGTGTGTGTTTGCCTCATTTTTATTTATTTATTTTTAATTTTTTGATCTCATTCCTTTATTTACAAACATATTCACACATGGAAAATGATAAAATTTATTGCAGGAAAGTGCAAAAAGAAATAACATATCTAGGTGCTTTCTGTGAAGCTGAATATTTTTGCCTCTTGTTTTTTATGAAATAGATTTTGAAACAACAGTCTTCATTGTTAAGAAATTAATGAAGTAAAAACTGGCTTTTAAAATCATCTTCTTAAAAGAATATTAACATTTCTTTCTATTTTTCTTATTTTTAAAGAAAAGTAGAAAGAGGAGTTAATATTCTTTTAAGAAAATGGTTTTCTTTATTCAGTAGATGAGCGTGCACATCACTGGCCCACTTTTAACATGATGAGGATAATAGGTAGGTTTAGGTTGGTGATCAAAATTAAAGTCTGAAATCTGCATCTAAATTATGAGTTGCTTGCTTGTGAGAAATTTCCTAACTGGGACTGCTTCCAAAAGCACTTCACTGAAGCTTCATGGAATTTTCTCAACTGCTTTATTTGTTCCTTCTCCACACTTCTTTCCTGGTGCATAGAGGTACATCTGTCTGTTTTCTGCCTTATCAAGCACGAATCTACATCTGTGAGGAAAACTCCACTTCCTTAGCTAAAAACCTGTATCTCATTGTGGTAATAAAGCTCTACTTCCTCAGTTCAAAACATACATCAGACAAGACCAATTACTCTAAATGACTCACAGTAACAGGCACAGCAGTAGTCATCTTTTCACAGCCTTTGAACTTCTACTGCTTCAAAGGTGTACTAAAATGTGGTTATGAGGCGATTGTCTAAAATTGCCAAATTACCAGTTTCCAAGCTTTGACATTTGTTATTTTGCATAACTTGACAAAGGAAATCAGCAAGATTACCTACTAGGAGGAAAAGAGACCAAAAAAAAAAGACGGACCAAAAAAGTCTCTATGACATAGGTGGGACTGGTGGTATGATGCCTCTTAGGCAAAGCAGAGAAAAAGACTTTAATTGTTGTTATAGTTAGGATATGAAGATAAACAAGCAGATCTTTTTATTCTTATTCCTGCTATTACTCTCTGAATGGTCAGCCAATAAAATTTTTCTCTAAAGGAAGCCGCTGTCTGGAAGCACTGCCTGATTCTTTGAATTCTGTCAAAGAAGTTGCTGAAGTTCACGTGTGTATCCAAAGGGCCAACAGTGGTGAACAGTCGTCAAAACTCATAATTGCCTTCAGCTGTTTAGAAACTTGTGTCAATTACATTTGTGGTCATACCTGTTTCTGTCCTTACTCCAAGAGTAAATTTAGCAGTGACTGTCTTCGAGGGAAATATTTTCTGTACGTTTATCACATTTCTGCCATACTTATTCATTAGCATAAAAGGCTTCTAATTTTATCTCTTATAAACATCTTTAAAATAACTACCTTCTTTGTAAAACCTCTTTATAAGAACCGTAGGTTATACGGAGAAGGGGCAACTGAGTGCTGCCTTTGTAAGCATGTTCTCTAGAGCCCAATGCCTAGATTCAAATCCTGGCCCATCCATGTGTCCCGCTAGGTGACTTCAGGCAAATTACTTAATTTCTGTCTTAGTTTCTGCATCTAGGAAATGTGAATAAAATGTTGCTACTTACCTCATGGGTGGCCGTGAACATTAAATACATTAATATTCATAAAGCCTTTCAAATGGTACCTGGCACCTCGTAAGCAGTATGTATTTTGTAAATTTTAAAAAAAGATGAAGAGTATGTACATTTAAAAATTACTTTTCTGAGCTTGATTACATCGGTGGCAAAATGTTCTGTGTTTAAAAAAGGAAGAAAAACTAATGAGGAAAAATTCTGAAGCCCATTTCCTGAGTCTGAGGTGAAGTAGTTGGTAACCCACATTAGCCAGCTTCTTCTGTAATGTACAGCACACTGAGCCACTAAAGGTTTCCCCTAGTGGAAAGTCCAGAGACCTTTACTAAATCTACTAAACTAAGCTTTCCTCAAAATGCCTTTGCTTATTTTCTTAGACTGTCACTCCTGTTAAAAGAAGGAGCAAAAAAATCCCAGCCCTTGAAAATATACTCCTTCTCGCCAATAAATGAGCCATTGTAATAAAGTGATATTATTCACACTTTACAAGTACCTAGCACACAGTCCTGGTGCTACCACAGATTGGTGAAAATTTAGATCAGGAGAGACACTTTAGGCTATTTGGTTCAAACTTTTCAGTTTACAGAAGAAAGAGACTTCAATGAAACAGATGTCAGGTGAGTATTCTAAGATTACAGTCAGTTAGCAATGGATTTGGGCCACACAGGTGGAGAGCATGCCTTGCGGAGTCAGACAGCAACAAGTTCAATTTCTAATTCTCTGAATTTCATACCTCTGAACACATCTTAATCTTAGTTTCCTCACCCTTAGAAAACATAATTAGTTAATATTTATAGATGAGATAATAATTGTAAAACAGCACATTGGCTGGCTTGTAGCAAACTCTCAATAAAGGGTACCTTCAAAGTCTGTACACCATGATGTGGTTCGAAACGTATAGTTGGCACCTTAATTTGTTGTGAAAAAGATGACTGAGTCAAACGTTCATACTCATATTTAAATATAGCACATATCCTGTAAATAAACCTGCAGAGTCAAGTTTTATCTTGTCCACTCTGTGTTACCCAGATCTTGTACAGGAAATGGAGTGTATTTAATATTGATGACTCTGTATGTGTCATTTAATCGTCTCTATTGATTGGATTTCATCAGAATGTGGGGCTTGGACAGAGCTTTGATTAGACTGTAAGGATTCTTTGCCGTTTTCTTTTACCCGACACCGTATCAATGTACCTTCTGGTGTGATATCAGTTTCACAATCAATATCTGAAAAAAGCTCTGCACACAGGCCTGCAGGAAAAGAGAGAAGGCACTGCCTCTAAGTCCCCTTATACACATAGATTAAACCTCTCCAATTGAAAAAGGTTTATTGCATGTTTTAGAGCAGGATGGAGTGGGAAAAAAGACTTGAAGGAGTCTCCATAGATTTCTTGTGTAATTTGCGCATCATTTTTTATTTAAAAGTGTCAAATTCTCCCTTTTAATGTTGGTTGACATTTGAGAATGGATCATTTTTATCAGTGAAATTTTACAGTTTCAATCTAGCGGGTTTTTTTCCTAGATGTAATAATAGTCTATAAATATATTATTTGGGCAAATTGATATCTTAGACAGACTATTCTTGTCCAAATTCATTTTGCATGGATTTTACTGCTGTGAAATGTCCGCTGGGCCTCCCTGACTAATCTTCCACTGAGGCAAAGTTTATTTTTCTATTTGCCAAAGTTGTTTCACCAAGAATCCACAGAGCTCAGGCTCCAGATTTAAATAACACAAACTAAGTGGCATTATGCAAAAATGTGTATTTTTATACTAGGTTCATGAAGTTTGTGGTGGTGTCTTAATGCTGACTGGGAAAGGGGCTGGGAAAAATGCTTATTTATCTCTCCTCTGAAACATGGAATTTTCTCCAAGGTCAGTTGCTGGGATCTTGTTGGTCAGAATTGCACTGAAACTTTTGGAAATAGATGAGGCAAGTCCAATAATGTTAGACTATTTTAAGTATCAAACCCTGGGGTTTGGAAAGAATATATCCTATCATATAAAATGTAAATTTCCAATAAAACAATCGTCTGGCATCAAGGTAGTTAGTGTTATCTCCTGAAATGGTAGAGTGGTAGGAACAAATGGGTAAAGAACAGGAAATCTATTCTTTACTACAACTGTCCTCTTTTTTGCAGTACTTCTCACTTTCTGTAACTTCGGCATCTCCTCCTGCAGGTTCTTTTATCCTTGTGTTGTGTTCTTCCTTTTGTCATATGTTTACTTTAGAAAGTGCTTGGCAAACCAAAGACCACGAGCCAAATTCTGCTGTCTGTTGTGAAAATAAAGCTTTACTGGAATACAGCCACACCCATTTGTTTGAGTATTGTCTATGGTTGCTTTCCAACTACAATGGCAGAAATGAATAGTTGTGACAAGAACCATGTGGCAGGCAAAGTCTAAAACATTTGCTATCTGGCCCTTTACAGAAAAAGTTTGTAGACCCTTGCTTTAGAACAAGTTTACATTGTGAGAGAACAAGTTTTATGTGAGAAAAGTTGGAGGAGAACTGGAACTAAGTGCTCCACAAAATACCAACCTGCTCTCTGGCAATAATTGTAATTTCTGCGTATTTTCTATATCCCATTTTAAAAGATACAAGTATTTGAGTGTCATTTCTATGTACATTTTCACACAACATTCTTAATACAAGGAGGTATTAAGTTGCTGAAGATGCAGGTCTACACAGTTTGCTGTTGCACATTCCCTGATGACATTATAAACTAATCTTTTAAAAATATCTCTTCTGACTTATCTCACCTAATTAAAAATAGTTTAAATGTGTGGTTGCCTCTCAAGAATGAGAGGGTATATATTTTTATTCCTTTATTCATATTTGAATTTTTAAAAAAATCATGTGCACAAATATATTTATTTAAAACATACATTAAAGTTAATATTTCCCAAAGAGTTTATTACATATCTGGTAATTATACTATACAAGGTATAGGCATTTTTTCATTTAATAAGATAGAATATCATGTAAAAATAAGTTTGTAACAGTGTTTTTCACATTACATTAGTCTATTTTGTGTTAATCTAAAGGAATACCCAAGGCTGGGTAATTTATGAAGAAAAGATATTTATTTGGCTCACTGTTCTGCAGGCTGTACATGAAGCATGGTGGCAGCATCTTCTTCTGGTGAGGACCTCAGGAAGGTTTTCCTCATGGTGGAAGGGGAAGGGGAAGCAGGAATGTCACACAGTGAGAGAGGGAGCAAGAGAGGGTCCGCTGTTTTAAGCAATCAGCTCTTGCATGAACTAAGAGTGCAAACTCACTCATAACCACAGGGAGGGCACCAAGCCCTTCATGAGGGATCTGCCCCCGAGACCCAAACACCTTCCACCAGACCCCACCTCCAATAGTAGTGATCACATTTCAGCATCAGATTTGGAGGGGACAAATATCCAAAAGATATCACACATAAATTTTATTTTAATTTTTCTATACTTATAATCAATGAACTTTAGGTAAGACAATTATAGCTCTGTTTAACTAAAGCGAAGATTCTCAAACATGACCTTTCCAAGCTGTTTTAAAACATAATAGAGGTAACCACTATTTATCGAGTACTTAGTAAGTATCAAATTTTTTAGGTAAAACATTTTAGTGAAACTCTCTAACAGCTCTGGAGGAGGTTATAGGTGAAGTGATAGAGGCTCAGAATTTAGCCCACTAGGGAAGCATAGGAAGGTAGATATGTCTGGGTCTGTAGCTCAGGCTTTTTTACAATACCAGGTGCTTCTGAGTAAAGGCAGTTCTCTGTGGCATGCAGACTTTAAATGCACTTGGCGGCCAGTTTCAGTAGAGACTCTGGGACAAGTGAGACTTGAGGTGGGAAATAAGTTCTTGCTTGGACATATTGGGTCTCAAGCTCACTCTTGTTTATGTACTAATCAAATGTGTCACCATTTTTAGGTACAGGTTAGTGGGGCCTGGTGCATGTACAGTCAAAGCAAATGAACAGTAAATATACTGTCCTACATTTCCTGTCACTGAGGCTTTGCTCCCGCATTCCCTCCTTCTTGCGTATCTTCTGCTCTTCTTCAATTTGTCTGCATCTGATGAAAACGACCTGTCCTAAGACGTCTGGCTCAACTGATCATAAAATCTGAAAACCTTCCCAGACTTCCTCAGTCATAAATAGTCTTTCTTTTTGAAGCATTTTGTCTTTACTTCTCTTTATGGCTCTTCACTGTAATCACCTAGAAGTGTATCTTCCTTCATAGGCACCTAGACTAGCCTCTTTTGTCTACGTAGATGAGGAAGTCACTCAGCTTATTGTAAATCTTGTGGGTTTCTGTTTGCTTATTAGTGTTTTATAAGGGCAAAAGTGCACATATAAGTCTCAAGAGAAGCGAGACACAGCCCTATAACTGAGCTTCCCAGATGGAAAGTGAATTGGGAAACTAAAGGAACCCATGCACCTTGTGGGTACAGCAGTCATCTTCCTTGGCCTTCCCAGCCTAACATCATACAGACCCTGCAGGAAGGAACCACGGCCTATTCATCTTTGCATGGTAGCGAGTGTACTACCTCAAATACTGGAAGCACTGAGCGCCTGGAGGACAGAGGGATGGAGGTTTGCCTGGGTGGTGGAATGAATATTTTCCTTAGAGGAGGACCCCATTCCAATAGCAGACTGAGTGAACTTGATTACCCATATATTAATAATTTCTTTTTTCCTCTCCATTCTTCTCTCCACAGCCAAAATCCTTCTGCTGAAACTGTCATTATGCACTATGACAATGCTCAGTTTCCAGACTTTCATACTCCAATTTCCATCTCACTCTCTGTGAGTTCATTACAGCAAGGCCGTGACACATAGAAGACTCTCAATAAATGTTGACTGAATAGGTGGCTAGCAACCAGCTGTAGTATCATTCTGTGCACACATCATGTGTGGGATACAAGGGTCTGAGGAATTCTCCCCACATAGTTTGTATTTTCACTAAGAGGAGGGAGTTATTGTATTTAGATGCACAAGCTCTTCATTTTGTATATAGGCTAATTGTCTGTTCGGAAAAACAACTACATACTTGTAGTGAAAATGCAACTCTGTGGCTTATGAGAGCTACTTTATTATTTAATGAAATTTATTTATGCGGAAGAAACTAAAGATTAAAAAAATATTCAAATACTAAATAAATACTTTAAATGGTATCAAATTTGAGGGAAAGATATGAGAGCTCTGCATCTGGGGTCTGGATAAGGGTTGAGAGAAGGGTTGCATCTTTAGCTGAGGGACTGGACAAAAATAGGGAGAATGTGATAAGTTGTAAGGAATAATTCTGAATTGGCACAAGCAGGAAAGGTAGGATTTGCCTGCTACTTTGAACATATCCTTCATGTTCATTATACTGTAGACCATTAAGCTATTTTATGGGCAAGAGAGAAGTTCAAGTACAGCGCAAGTTGCCAAAAGGATTATGAAGTTCATTTTGATTGATCAATAATTAACTGTACCTTGTGAAATTATAGGCTTGACTAACTGTGGAATGTATTGTAGTGAACAGCCCAAGCTGCCAGAAAGAATAGAGAAGACAGAAGAAAAAGCAATGGAAACTGAAACATCTGTCCCCTTCATGCTGCAAAAGCTAGTAACCAAGATCTTACTGTTTGCTTCTCTGTCTAAAGGACAAACAGCATAAAGCAGGGATTGGATTGATACGGGACACTACAGAAGATGTTTGCTTATAATTATTTCTAGCACTTTTTTTGAAGCTCAGGGATAAAACATTTCCAATTATTCATCAAGCTCTTGGAACTCATAGGCCTCTGTAATAGGGATGTGGCAGAACGACAAATAGCATGCAAGAATACAGATGAAAGGAAGGAATGTGAAGAGATTATTACCATAAAAAGCAAATGACTATTTGATGAAATTGCAACAATACAGAGAGCCATAGAGATACAGAAAAGTAATGCTAACTAATAAATATATAGTTGTTTAGCATTGATTTGAATTATGTCATAGCTATGAAATGAGTATTACCTGTCACTTTCTTTTCACAGGTGAATATCAAAGGAAGACAGACAGACCTTCTGAAAGATAATTATTGTAGACTTTGTATTATTTCAGTAGCTGTCTTGGAAAAGCTGCCTACCTTAGACCATTGACAGCTCAAATTTTTAAAATATTTGTGTAAATACCTTTTAATAGTATCTGACAGCCTTAGTTTACCCAAATACCTGATGATTTTTATTACTTATTTGTGGATTACACCCTGTCTACTTCTAAACAGATTTTGAGCATTGTTTAACATAGACTATCTTAAATCTAAAACAAAGCATGAGGGCTGACTATCTCTGCTCCTGTTCTATAATTCCTCTGCATCCTGTTCCTCCTTTGCTAGTACGGAGAAAAGTTAAATTATCTATAGATAATGACAATTATAGCAGAGATATGCTTTAAAAACTTGCATTTGGCAGATTTTTAAATACTGAGTGCTGTCAAAGTGGAAGGGAGGGAAGGCAAAATTGCTTTCTAGCCACATATAGCTGGGCCATCCTTCCAACAGTGTACGTCAGTCCAGGAAATAGACTGCTGTTCAAAAATACATTGAATTTAGTTTTTTCAGTTACCTTTGAGTAGATGACATATTTCTATTTATTTTTAAATAAAATACAATATTTTAAGGAAAAGATAACAAAGAAATTCAAATTAAGTGGCAGGATGGAGTCTCAAAGTCTCTTCTGTTGTCCCAAACTGTAAGAAGCTGCCATTGGCTAAACCTTTCAGTAATGACATTGAAGAGCTCAGTGGTCCATGCTGTCATGAGCCCTGTTAGCCCCAGCACCTCCTTCAGAGGGCACAGAGCTGTTTAGGGGACTTGGCAGTTAAGGTCTTTGAGGTTTTGTGTAGTTTCGTGTTTTTTTTTCTGTAAACAACTAAAATTTCTGTTTTACAGACATAAAATACTTGAAGTAACCAAGCATGTGACTCACGATGGCATAGCCTAATAAAGTAAATCAATTTGCTACCTGTTAATGTTGTGCTTTAAAGGAATTAGGAAGTTAAATTTGCAGTTTGGAAAGGTTCACATTTATAAATTAAGCTACATCTGCCACCTATGTAACGTTAATAACTCTTAGCTCTACAAACCTGCATAATTGTAGTTCTAAGCAGAAGATCACTTCTTGGTCAGCTTGTGGGTGAAGAGGTAATAAAAGAAGTCAAATGTTCTAGGACCTTTAAAGAACTAGAACTTCGACAATACCGGTTAGGTAAATAAATACATGTGTATGAAATAGGATTCCACTTATTTTTGAACAGGAAGGGAATTTAAAGAGAAGGGAAGAAATAAAGAAAGAAAAGGTATCTAGTCATTTTCTATACATAGTCTCCTGAAATTGAGAATAGGAAAAATATTTCAGTTTTATACTGATTTTCTTATAGCTTTTGGAAGTTATTTATTTACATTACACTAAAATACCACAATAAAGTTTTTGTTTACTATGATTTAAAGTAAAGTAAATGTTTTATGACCAGGATTTAAAGTTACGTTTGTGACTGCAAATAATTCTTTGGAATGAATATTTCCCAGTTTTGCTCTTATACTAAACAAATCTGCAGCGTGTTACTTTAAAAATGAAATAAAGCTTGTGTTCATAGTGACAGTCAATAACACTACAGCATAATAATCAATTGCTATTTGTAGCAGCAGGACTAGCAGTGGGGGCAGATCAGTGCAAATTACTGTCACTGTGTGCTGTCACGTATGCAGCCAGCCTGTAGAACCCAAGACAAATGACGCCCTACACAATAGAAAGAGACAGTACTTAGTCACACCTGCACAACAGCAAAGCCATGCGTGCCGGCATCAAATGTAGCAGGAAAGTGGATATAAATTTGAAACACTGATGGGTAGGAAAAATAAATTAATCCAGCTAAGAGTTCTGGTCCCAAGATTTAAAGTTAAATGCTTATCCTTTTTGTTCTATGAGCTGGAAATAGGTGGATTACAGGTGTCTAGGGATCCACAAAAAGGTTAGATGGCTTTTTAGTGAACATCAGAGAAGTCTGTGCTGTACTTTACTCCAGTGTTGCAGAGACGACTCTAAAACCAGATATTGAGTGTAAATCACTTGCTATGGCCAATTCTAGTGACAAATTGGAATCATCATTTATTTCACATACAAATAAGAAACAACCTGTAAGAGGAAAAATAACCATGTTTATCAGTATCTTTAATCATTAAACTATTTTTAAAAATTGTTTTCAGTTTTATATTTAATTTGAAGAAAGAAAGAATGCCTCTGGTCTGACTTTGGGAAACCCTTAAATCTTTTAACAAACCAAGCAGGTTATTTTGAAACTAGACCTGCTGACTCTCTCTCTACCTGGGTCTCTTTGACTAATGAATCCTGCCAGATTGTCTGCTCTTTGCAGGGAGGTAATACAGAGTAATGGGAAGGAAACAAACCTGGTTTCCTCATTCAAATCCACACATGCCTATATTTACAAAAACCAAGTTCAGCAAATTGATGGTACACTAATCCCTCTATTTCTAACATTCCTCAGCAGTTAATTAAATCTGCAGAGAAGTATATTAACTCATTCAGGAGAAACATGCTTCAAATGTTAGCTTGAACAAGATCAGAACTGGCTACGTAATTTACTCCACAGTCTGCAAAGTAAATTTATTTTGAACCTTTGTTCAAAAATAGTAAAGAATTTCAACATGGCAACAACAGAATGTTAAGCCAAACATAGGGCCTTTCTATGTCAGGAACCCCTTATGACTTCACGGGTTGTACCTCCATGAAGCCAGCCTTCAATAGGAGAGTTTATCTTTCTTCTCTTCAACCTCATAGCAAACATTGGCCTAGTTTGGCTTAGGTTACTTAATCACCCCTTGGCAGACTGATTCTGAAGACAGGGGTTGCGGACTGATAGCCTTCAGGCTGAAGTTGGCCCAGAGACATATTTTGTTTAACCTGATGGATGAAAATGATGGGTGAAGACTAAGTAACAGCTGTTCTCTTTGGATAAGACTTACTCACTTCGGGTTTTCACAGTCCCTATTATTCTTTATTGATTTACAATGAGCCGTTTTTGCCCCTTACCTGCTTAGCCCCTGTTGACTCTTGAGTTTGCCACCTATTACATGGAAATGAAAATCTTTGGCCAGCATTTTATGCTTCTAAAACCAGCACAAATAATAGCAGTAAAAGCTTCATGCTGATAAAACTATATATATATATATTTGCTAAAGCACAAATGAGGTAATAGTATTGATGAAATATATACTCAGTAAACTATTCTCTCAGTAAAAATGACATTAATTCAGTACCCTATCTAATAGAAACCTGTTGGGACCAAATGTCATTTTCTATTTCACCCTGTTGACTTCACTGATCTAAATGGAAAAACTTCAAGAATTCATTTACCAATATGCTGAGCCATTTACAATTCTGAAATCATATTATAAGCAACTAACAAACACCAAGGGTAGAGGTGAGGGGACACTTAAGTATAATTAAAATAAATTGAAGTGACCCTCAAAAGGAAACTGCAATCAATGAAAAATAGCAACTCTCTTCCCAAGTATAATGACTCTATCAAACATGTCTAAGGTATATACATCATTGGAAATGTGACAATTCATCTGATTATTAAACATCTTGGTGACAAACTGTAATTTCTCAAAAGGGAACAAATAACCTGAAAATTAATGCACCTAAGATTTAAAAAAATCCTGCCAAATATGACAATGCCTTGAGTTCAATATGGTGGTTTCCTCATTGATAATTCATGTTATTAACGTCTTAAAAGAATGACCCTGTCTTATAACAACTCCATCACTGGTTGACTCCAACTGCCAATTCAAATTTCTACTGGTTTCAATTTCCTAGATTTATTCCAAGATAGAAAGTTTATGCCAATTTAATTGTGATTAGACTTAACTTTTGGCCTAAGCTCACATATGAGAAGATGAACAAATTCCAGAACATTTTTTTTTTATTTTTGCAAATGATCACATTTGAATACACTTTCAGGCTCCCAACTAATAAAATGAAGAATTTAGCATAAACTTCTGGTCTTTGCTGCATTTTACTGATAAAATCTGTTTGCCTTGTTTGAAAAATAAGGCATTTGAAAAATAAAAAAGAATGCAAGTGGTAATACACTTGAATCAACATCATGCCATGGTCAGCCACTCTGTCTATGACGTCATGTTTACATAACTTCATATTATAGGATTTTTTCTTTGTTCTGCTTCCATATCCCAAATTATAATTTCACTCAAAGAAATATTTGTCATGTAACTCAGCATGGATTAGAACTATCTTCAGGAGACTGATTTAAAAATATTATTGATGCTTACCTGGTAGAGAAAAGACATGACTACTGTGAACATTACTAGAGTTTTCCTAAAGATGTCCCTTTTTCATACCCCTTTTAATGCTGGAGATTATCTAAAGGCTTTCAATCTTTCTGTTTAAAATATTCACCACAGAGCTTAAACTAGGTGTATAAGAAATTATTTGTTTAGAACGAAGTCAAGGTGGAGTAATATGTGTTATAGAAAATGTTATCCATGGAAAAATCTATCTCATGAGGGTGTGAGTTATTTGAACCAGGAAGGCTACAAAGCTAGCACCACTAGCCCATATTTCTGGGCTGTTTGCTTTTCATGAGGTAGTCTAGGTGTATCTACTTTCCTCTCCTGATTGTCACTTTTCTACATTAATCTCCTTTTACAATTGGCAAATTCCATTTCATGTTTTCTGTAATATCCACATCTCGTGAGTAAGAAAGCTGGCTCACAGGAACATGAATAAAACTTTGACTTGATAAGAATGAAATAGCACTAAATGGAAATGTGCTTTGCACACTTTTTTTATTGTATAGAATCATCTGGAACTAAATGGGCCAGAGATGAGGCTGACTTTGCAACTCTGTGGTTGATTTAACCTTCACAAATTCACATGTCTAATAAATGTCACGACGAAGATCTGCACCTACGCTCAGAGGCCCCAGCTCTTTCCCTTCTGCCGTGTTGTCTTTCTGGAGGCTGTGTGGGTGATGGGGCTTGGTCCCTTAAAAGCCTCATCAGTAAATGACCCAGATGATACCTTTGAGTGTTTTTTAGCTTTTGTTGGTTACAAAGTTTATAGAACTGAAAATTCAAAAGAAAAATATTTCCCCTTCCCTCATGACTCCAAAACAAATTTAAAACTGGTATTGTTGAATTATAGATTCTCAAGAAAGATGCAATAACAGATTTTTTTGTTTGTTTGCTTTAGAGACTGGTTTTGCTGTATTGCCCAAGCTGGTCTGGAGTTCCCAGCCTCAAGTGATCCTCCTGAATCAGCCTCCTGAGTAGCTGGGATTCCATACTCAAGCCACTACTCCCAGCAGGAGATTTTTTTTTGAAGTGCTTTTCTCAAGGTATCAAAAAATCTGTGCAGATTGCATGTAATTGCCTAAAATGAAAATTTAGTAGAATCTTCTAAATTATAAGACAAATATTAATCTCTATTCTTTATATATTCAGTGTTAAGTGTAATTATTTGAAAATCTGTTTTCATTCATCAAATTTTTGTTGAAGGGATAGTATACATGCAACAATGAATGACACACTGTCCTCTCCTTAGTTTGTTTATAGTGATCAATAAAGTACCTGTATAACTTTTTTCAGTTAACCAAAATTCTAATTATATCTTTCTTCTGGATACATGGTAGCACACAGCATGTAACAGAGAAAAAAGACTCAGACATTTAGGTATTGCAGGTACAAATATCAGTCTCATGACTATCTCATATATGTAGATCCTGTTTGTGTATGTACTTAAAAAGTAAAATGCAAACTCAGTGTTATAATAACTTGGTCAATTAACTAATTTTACAATCTGTAATTTCATCACAAACTTTCGAAGTACTATAAACACTAGTTATTTTTGATGCCCTTTCTGTTTTCTGCAAACTCCCATGTGAAATAAATAGCAGTGCATTCAACTTCTTCACTCATTGGTAATCCTGTTCTTTATAAATAGAAAGAAAAAAGGAATCCTAGAAAAGCCCATTTATTTTATGTAGCATGTATATGATAAAGAGCATATCAAGATTTTTATTAAAATAGAAAGTCACATCGACTGTTTGCTTGCAATGCTGACAGTATGCTCACAACTGTTGGTTCCAAAAAACATTGTGAAGAATTTTAATGATCTAAATTGTAAGAAATGCATTAACATTAACTAAAGGTGTTGAAGAATCTCTAGTTCTAATTTGCTTAACTCCTTTTTTTATCACATCCTTTTCTTACTTTGGGTTTTGTCATATGAATAGGTATAGCCGTATGGGAAGATATAAGATTGATTGGATAGCAGCAACTTAAAATAATGTGAATGGATCTAAAATTCAAGATTTTGTTGAATAAAATATGTTTAACTTGTATTTTTTACTCAGAAGAAAAAAATCTTGAAAGTTATTTTATTAGTATTACACTATTTAAATTTCTAATTATTCACATTTACAAGAAGAAAGGAAAAAGACACAAAAGTGTATTGTGTTTCACATCTTGCAAGATGCTCGTGAAAAGGCTGAGAAACCGGACACTAAGAAAAAGAAACCTGAAGTAAAGAAAGATGCTGCCAGTGGCAAGGTGAAGAAAAAGCACCCCAGGGCCAAAATGCCTAATAAAGGAAAGCCCCACTGCAGCTGAAACCTTGTCTTGGAAGGATCAACAGATATTCCTCATCCGAGGAGTGCCCTGTGGAAGAGGAAGTGTTCAGCAGCTAAACGCAGGATTGAAAAGAAGAAAGGAGATGGTTCTTGCCACTTTCACAAAGCCAGTTGGTGGTAACAAGAATGGTGATTCCCCCAGTGTGTAAGCTTGGCCATATGCCTACTTATTATCCTACTGAAGAGGTACCTCAAAAGCCATCGAGCCTTTACAGGAAACCGTTTCATCGGCATGTGAGAAAACAGAGATTGTGTCACTTCCAGGTCCCCTCTGTTTTCCCCCATTTGTCACCACAGAAGCCAAAGGATAACTTTCCTGAGGCAACTGAGCCACTTGTTCATTGTGATTGGACCTCTGGTCCTCAATTGAGCTTCTCTGTGTTGAACACAACAGAAATTTGTCACTGCTACCTCCAGCAAAATTAGTGTAAAAATCCCAATGTTTCTCTCTGATGCCTACTTGAAGAAGAAGCTGCATAAAGCCAGAGACCAAGAAGGTGAGATCTCTGACACAGAGAAAGGGAAATACAAGGTTACGGAGCAGTGCACGATCCATCAGAACATGTTGGGCTCTCAACTGATGCCAAAACTCAAAGCTGTTCCTCAGCTCCATGGCTGTCCGTGTTTCATGTTCTTTCTTGCAAATGGAGATTATCCTTACAAATTGGTGCTCTAAATTTCTAAGAACTCTAATTAAAACAAATGAAGCATTTTTAAAAAGCACAGTAATCCTTCATTATCTGTTAGTTAAAATTTGCATATAGAATCAAACTTGTCAATGACAAAAATGTTATCTAATTTTAAAATAAAAGATTTTGAAAAATTGGCTATTGTGAATATTTTATTTTTGGTTAAATGTAAATTTGCTGTATGTACCAGAATCTCAAGAAAAGAGAATTGAACTGAAAATAAATGCTTGCATGCATAGCTTTTAAAGAGATAGAGTATTACTTTTACTACTCAGTACAAATAAACACTTTGCTTTATCAGAACTAAGGTTGAAATTTACTTTTAGTAAAATGCTACTTAGTTAAAATCATAATTCTGTTGGCATACATGAAGTTTTGGATAAACCTGGATTTTTATTTATTTCTTAGATTATATGATATATTTATGGTTTATAAGAATAGACACCGATAGATAAAATCTATATGTTCCACATAGAAGGAGGTTCATATTATGTTATTTAATGAATAATAATGAATATCAAGTTTTGCTTAGTTTGGGGAAAAACCTAAATTTCATAGAACGCAGATATACTACTTGAAGAAAGAGCAATGCCTGGCTAACAAGGGACCCTGAGAGAGAAGGACCTGTCTGATATCTAGAAAGTTATTGGAACTAGCCCATGGTTAGTTTATCAGTGTTGCAATTTTAAAAATTAACAACTCTGTATAAAACTCAGCAAAATTGACAACCAACAACACTACCGCTAGAAATGTCATTTGTTTTTTCAAAGACGTCCAGTGAGATATTTTGCAGCGCTCAGGATTCATCAAAGTATAGCATTTGTAATACGGGAAAGTAGCTTCCAATAATAGCCCAACCGTTAACATGGTGGCAATTGCTGAGGGCCTAATATGATTTGGCAAAAAGTGCCTTATGTCCTTCAATCAAGAGCTGATTTAATCTCATTACAAAACTGATAGTGGTTTTATTGAAGTCCTATCTAGTCTCTCTTGGTCTAGTCCTGTAGATGGAAAATTACTTCCTGTCTTTGTTCTTTTAACTTATTTTGGAAAAGGAAATTAAACTTTAAGTTATCAAGGTAATGTTGTAGTTGATGCTAACAGCAAAAAAACTTTGAAATTCAAGGAGATCAGTTGGGGGAATGAAATGAGGCTTCTGTGGAGTGCTTAGATGCTTCATGCCAGTTATAATGGGGGCACCTTTTACCCAGAGATAGGAAAATAGTATTTGTTTTATGTTGTCTTTGAAATCTCCAGAAAGCTACCCTTCTGCTCACAATAGCGTAATTCATATAGCACCACGGTACCACATAAGTTGTACAGACCTATTTGAGAGGTTGGCAAGCAAAAATAAATAACTCTGATACACATTTATATTCTAAGTTGAAAAATATGTTAATTAAAGTCTACATATAATGCATATGGAGCGAAAGATTTGGAGATATATAATACAAAGTTAATTGTAGTTGAATATCAAGAGAGGGGGAGTTTAAAGATTTCCATGAGTGGTTATTTCTTAGTTATTATCCCTTTGTGCAGTAAGAGGCACTGGAGAAATTACCGAACAATAGAAAAGATCCTGTTGACGTTAGATGACCCTGAACACAATCTTTCAATCCTCAGGGTTGCCTTGCTCAGCTCCCAACATCAGTCTCAAAACTGGCCTAGTGTCTGGAACAAATCTGGCTCCTAGGAGGAAAAATATAATGCCTCAACATCAAATAAGTCTTGTTTATATTCAGAATATTTAGCTCCCATGACTAGGCTCAAAACATTTCCTTAAAATTAGGTCCACGTGTTATATTTCACTTTTAAGGAACTTAGAACTTGCGAGAGTTCCCAGGGCCATATTCCCTCTGTGATAGAAATCATTTTCTCCTTTGCCCAAATCTCTTACTTCTTAGAGACATGTTTTTAAATATTAGTCTTTGTGACTGGCTCTATTGATTCTAATGAGATCTTTACCTAGAATTCTGTCTATTTCATGAGAAATCCTCTGGCTTTTATCATTGAATCACTCAAACACTATTAACCACCTAAAATTTATTTAGTGAATACTGAATAGGTTCCAGGAACTTTGTTAAGTGTAGGGATTGAGTAGCGGAAAACAAAAAGTGTTTTGTGTATTTTCCTGGTGTTTACAAGCTGACGGGGAGGGCTGGCATTACATTTTTGAACAGAAGAGTGATGGGTGTTTTTAAGGACCATGAAAAGGGGTGTGGAAGGAGCTATCTCTCCTGGGCTGGATTATCAAGGAATTGCTTCTGGTGAAAGAATATTTAAACTGAGACCAGAAATAGGAATTAGCCAGGTGAACACGGGCAGAAGAACATTTAAGTAGCAGGAAACCTATATGAAAATCTGGCATCAAAAAAAAATGGTAGGTTAATTAAATAAAATAAAAATGAAGAAGACAGGACTATGAATGGGGTATGTGTCTGAATTTTTTTCTAATGCCCAGAACTTGCCATGATCACCTGTCCTGCCTTGTTTCCAGTTACATCCAATGCACTCCTTCCTCTTACATTGGTGTCTGAGACCTTGATCTGAATATAAAGTAACTTTGAGGATAAACAGCAGAGAAACAGTAGAAAAAAGCAGAGTCTGGTGAGAGTCTAAATTAGATGTTCAGAGTAAACATGGCTCAGTGGGTTAGCTGTGCTATGGGATATAAAGTATGGAAGACTTAGCAGTGGCCCCTTACTTGGAGGGACACAAAGAGGAATAATAAGGCCCTTGGGAGATTTGGCCACTCATGAGTTGAAGCCCTACCAGCTGAAGCAGTTAGAAAAATAAAACGACAAGTAAAAAAATAGCTATTTCCAGTCACATCTACATTGGAATAGAATGTTCATATTTAAGTTTAATATTTAAATTTCAAAAACTATTCTTATGTCACATATATATGTAACATATATAGGTATATACATGACAAGATAATAATTTTAGAAATTTAACTACCTAAAATTAATTTATTTATTGAATACTGAATAGGTTCCAGGAACTTGGCTAAGTGTAAGGATCCAGTAGTGACAAACTAAAAGTGTTTTCTCTATCTTCCTGGGGTTTACAAGCTAATGGAGAGGGCTGGCATTAAACTTGTGAACAGAAGAGTGATGGGTGTTTTCATTTCACATGACTCTCTAGAGAATTATGCAATAATTATTTTATATATAGAGAGAGATAAATATATAGATGTAAAATAATTATAGCATATATATGACTCTCCAGAGAATTATAATTCTCTATATAATTCTGCAATTATTATATATATATATATATAAATGTATAGTTGTCATCATGTTAGGCTTGATCGCGTAATACTATTTGGGTATTCCTTCTTTTATGAGCATTGATATTTGTGGTTGAAATTTCCTTCAGATTTTTGTTATCATATTTAGATTAACACTTAGGCTGTACTTAGTACAGTTGACACTAATTTGACTCAATTTTTACTCGTCTTCCTTGTCTAGGAAGCACACAACATCACTATGTGCTTATACATTTACTGGCTCCAAATCACCAAAAAATACATGTGGGAGGCAAGTGTGAAACTGCTGTTTCATGTCCTCTCCAGGATTGGCTAGGATGGGGCAGATCTGCCTAAGGCAGATGGTGTGATTCAAAGTGTTACCCAGGACAAAGAGAGTTGAGGTAGGCTGGAAGAAGAGTCATAATAAGAAGGGGGAGTAAATTTGTCTCTGCCAAAGCCAATCTCCCATTTTGAAGGCT